>NC_135498.1:157041960-157341960 GCF_052857255.1 Amblyomma americanum | reverse complement strand
TGATTCATTTCCTTTACATTCCACTTGGTCCCCTCTCATTAGTCGTTTCTCCCATTGACGTAGGGCATCGGAGAAGACGTAATGTCGGTCGTGACAGAAGCCCGACCATGATGCCACTTACTTTCCGAGCGCTTGTCGCACTTGTAAACCGGTGCCGACGCAAACGAATGACAGAGCACGAAGGCACGTTTGACACTACAGACGAGCTTCTGTAGCGTCAGACCACTAATCCAGTCTCTGCATTGAAACCGGACGTTGATTGTGCAATGAATGCGCACAGGGTGGTGCGTCTGGCTGAGCCAGATTGGATGCGGCGGCATGGCGGAGGCCATCGGCGCCGCCGAAAAACGTATCAGTCATTGGTCGTTTGCTTTCCCTCCTGCTGTTGTTTTCCTCACAATGACGTCATGTCCATATGCAATGGAAAATGAAATGGGTCGTTACAGAATACTGTCTCTGCTTTACTCCCTACCTCATCAAAAGCTGTCCTCTTCCTTGAGACTGTGCACCGACATAGGTCGCGTCGTCTATTTCTAGAATTCAGCTGTGTCTAGTCAAAATTTTTAACCAAGTTAACATTTTACCTGAAAGTCGCTTTTATCGTTTTTAATAATCAGCTATATTCACAAAACAAGACAATATATGTCTTTACTCGGTCCGAGCTCACTTATAAGCGGTACCTCTCCAACCACCACTGATCCGACTTTAAGCTGTTTATTACCTTTATGAAGTCAAAAAAGTGCGGTGCGTCCGTTCGCAATGTTGCAGTCATTTTGGAGTAGCAGAGGCCTCCTCACTACTCTGCTACTCCAAATGAGTCAAGAGGTGATGTCTGCCTGTTAGCTGCGCTTGAGGAATTTTGCGCTCGGGGAATGCAAGCTGGTTTCTATTTCCTATTGGCCAACATAGCGCTACCCTTCGTCCATTATGACAGCTGTAACTGAAACCTTTCCTGAAGGAAGCGAAGAAGTCGCGCAGAAAAAGCCTGAAGACGAGGAAAATCGAAGGAGCCTAACAACACGGTCATTCCTTACATGTAAAAGGTTTAAGAAGTCAAGAGCAGGTAATGGGTACTGACCGTTTCGTCGTCTCCGTTGAAGCGTGCTAAACCATGCCCTCGTATTCTTGCCAAAGAACAAAGAAATGGATGGGGAAAAAGCCTAAACAGGTCGTTTGTGAAGAGTATAATCGAAAAGTGGCCAATGAGATACGACTCTCGCCCAGCAAAACTTACGACCACCAAATAGGCCGATTGGTTAGCGACTGGTTAGGAGAGCACAGCGAAATTTAAAAAATAGCGATTAGCTGGATTTATCCCAACATTGCAGGTATCGCACGCAATGCGCTAACACGTCGACAGCCAAAGATTCTTGGCGAATGTAAATGCCAAACTTCACGGGAATCACACCGGAATCTTCTGCCATTATGAAAAGGGGCATGAACTGCACAAGTGAACTTTGAATTGCAATATACAGATCAGAATTCGGGCATTTCTCTTCCAGGAGATAAGATATTTTACCGTATTTGGCGCCTAGTAATAACTCTGGCGCGTGTCTCTATGCGCTTCCTTTCATCGTCTGTTTAATGTGTCCTTGAATGAGTGACTCATTTTTTTTAAAATTCAAATGGTCCTTGTTACGAATATTAAGTTGCGTGTTGCGCGAAAGTGTGTGTGCATTTGTGTGTGTTACTAGAGCGAACGTTGTCATCGAGCTGCAGTTATGTCTGAAGGCTTCTGGTCTTTCCATGCTCGTGGATGAAGAAAGTGAATGAAGAGGACACATGGCGGGTCCTGCGTCAACGAGCTACTCGATAGGCCTATCAGCCACCGCCACTTTTGCGGCTATTAGCGGCTACAGCAAGCTTTGCGCACACATCCAATAGAGCAAAACCATGCACGCACGCGTGCCAGAAAACCACGCGCGCAACAGCCCAAACTCAAACACGCACTCATCCCCATAAAGAACGGCAAACATGCTTGTGGTAGAAAGTACGCAAACAGTGCGGGTGCCTAACATCATCGGTTTCAGCCACTTCGAGGGGTGAAATCAATGCATGGCAAATTGAAAAAAAAAAGTGCTGAGAAGCCGGTCGATAACCATGAAGTGCGGCTAAATGAGGAAACTAAAAAATACTCGAATGATTGTTGTTCTCTTCCTGATAATCAGATCGCTAATGGCTATCCTCTTTCGCCTTCTCCTTTCCTGTCTCCATTCACAATCCGGCGCTCTTTCTGCAGTACGAGTCGCGGTGAGAGGGTTAAAGAAGAAAATGGGGCCGGAGCAACGTCGTTGTTAGCCCATCGCGGAACCCTGCGAGTGGTCGACAGTCATCAAGGGAACGACTGCCGTGGCGCTGGACCCCTCATCACCGTCCGGACATCGGCCCCATCGTGGGCGGAGCGGCTGCCGACGGGGGCTGGAGTTCGCCCCCTTCGGATGCGGACGACGTTTTATGGCTCCCGCGTTGTCCCAGAACGACTCGGCCGCTACCGGCGCACAATGCGTCGTTGCGGAGGAACCCCACTCCTGCTGCGCAATACCCGACCCCTACTGGTGTCGCTATTCTATGTGGCAGCAGTGCTGGACGGAAGCTCTGACCACGCCGCGGAAGCCAAAGGTGCACGCAGTGGTTGCCCTCCAAAAGTAGAAAGAAACTACGGCACAACATGAACGCCAGGGCGTCGAACTCTGCTACTGCGTGCGATACACTGGGAGGCATGTGTATGCAACAACGAAATCCAAAGGCTTGCATAGAGACCGGTTTGAGCTGCACGCCCATCGCATGAGCACGAAGTGCTTTCCCTTGTCCTGATGCGTTTCTCTCAAATCTCATTCACGCTTCTATTTTCTCAGTAACTCCATTGGAAGGAAAGTATTGTTACTTACATACCATAAACTGGCATGCGGCTAGGAGAGCAATATGTACACCGAGTTACAAGTTATCAGGTGCTTGATGTTAGAGAGCACACACACACACACACACACACACACACACACATACATACATACATATATATATATATATATATATATATATTATATATATATATATATATATATATATATATACATAAATATATACCGCTATTTTTTATTTATTTACCATATTATCCACAGCGCCTGTTTGGCATTTGGCATTACAGGGGGGGGGGGGGGGGGGGAGTTGCAGCACAGCCAGAAGACATAGAGCTAGGAAAAGAAAACATATTGACAGAAAATACAATGTAGCATAATTTGATACAAACACAAGCGCAAAATTACAGCAATGTAGCAAACGATTCATTACAATTTATTGAAACGGCTTCCAGGGGCAATTTGTTCCATTCATTTATTGTTTTTGGAAAAAAAATGACATTTTCAGTAAATCAGTTCTGCATTTCATTTATTTTACTTGATAAGTGTGGTCCCTTCTTGCAGATATATAGTTTGGTGGAAAGAATTGATGGTCATGGTCAATACCTGTTTTAGAATTATATATATTATTGAAGAATTGCAGCCTACGTACGTATGTGCATTTCTGCAGTGAAACCCATCCTAGACACCTCGGCGCTGCTGACACACTCAGATTTCTGCCGTAAGTATTGGAAACAAAACGGACAGCTATGCTTTGGATATTTTTGCGTCTTTTAGGTTTAGGACGTGTGCAGCCCCAAAATTTCTTGCGCTGCAGCGACGACGATGACTGCATTTCAGAAAATCTAAAAATCTTACGCAGAGCTTACCCGCGCTTATAGTAAAGGTCGAGCGGAAGCTCTGCATGACTAGACGTACGGTCCCGATTCCTCTTCTTCCCTCGTTAATGAGGAATGCGCGGCTACGCGCTGTTTATAAACGCGCCATACGTTGAGGTCACGTCACGTGACCTGACAGTAGCACCCCCTCGACAAATTCATCTAAAGTGAAATGTTAAAGGTCACGGTCAAATGTCAACTTTGTGTGTCGTTTGCTTCTCTCAAGAATACAGGATCCCCTCACAGTTCACTTCAGGATATGGCCTAATTTTGGCTATTTGGACGAGTTACATGCGCTGGAGACGTTGCTTTGCCTGCAAGCTTTCCGAAAGTGCCTGTATTTTGGCGCGATGTAGTAAAAATTTGTGGGCCAAAGCTGCGAGTGTAACTGCGTTTTCGAAATTTTAAAAACTGATATGAATATTAATTACGCTGGGCTACACCTCCCTCAATAATTAAGGAACTAAAAGCAATATTTCAAAATTCAACTATTCAATATTATTTAACCAGCCTGCTAGCTAACAAAACCTAGCTGTGTTCCGATGTACTACGCCACTCACAATGTTATGCAGAAAAAACGCAGCCTTCTAACTAAAGTGCCTATTTTTAAAAATTGTGTAAAGTCTCAGGTGACACCCCTTGCACATGTATCTCGTGTTGTCTTTCACGTAATGTGGAGGCAGATCCCACGTCGTCGTGGGTAAAAGGTACCGCTGACAAGGCGCTGTCACGCTATCCCGCTGTACCCTTAAAAGCGGGGCCAATTGGCCCCCATTTTCCCTCTTTTATGTCCGCTCGGTAACATACAGTCCAGAATTCCGCTCTTATTTTGTGCTCCGCCTTTTGCGCTGTTTGATACTTTAGTACGACACCCTACACGTTCAGCTAGCTGTTTCTGCAATATTTCTTAGGTGATATGCTTCTTGCAGCAACGCTTTAGGATTGACAGCAAGTCATAAATAAGTCATAATAAATTTACCTTTACTTGTGAAAAGAAATATGAGTGATTATGACAAGTAATACTTGCTCTTTAAAACGCTAAATTGCATTAGGCTTTGGCGACAGCCTATGAAGCAACGTATTGCAGATCTCTCATGTTTTTATCAGTTTAACATCAATCAGCAAATTTATCGCGCCCATTTGCACTCCTCTTAATCCTTATAAAAAATGGCACGATAAGGTCGACGTTTTAATTAGTCATATCCCTCGCTTCCTCACTTTACATTAGTGCCTTTGCATAATGAATAGGAGCGCGACTGCCGTGGTCGTGCATGAATTAATGGCTGCTGCTGAATATAAACAGGTCTAGTCGCTTTTTAGTGAAGTTGCTCCTTTATCGTTTAATTTTTAGTTTGCCGCCCAACACAGAAAAACACTGCACCTAGGCTGCTTTGAGTTCTGATAGACGCTTTAAACAAAGATAATATGCTGAAAAAAATTGAAGGGGACACAAACTCCGCCTCAAAGGTCTGACGCCATAGCTTTATTGGGTTAATGGCCATATATGAAGGACTGATCTTCTCTACTCTACTATCATAGATCCCTGGGAGTCCTAATACCACTCCTGGTCTTGTGGTGCAGCGGTTAAGCGATGCGTCACTCCTCTGTATTGAGAGGTGCTGCCAACGGTGGGGCTTCTGCAACCTTGGATGCTCTTCCCGAGCGACCTCTCGCGACCAATCATTTATTTATTTGCAACCTGCCACGGTGCGCAATTTGCTCAAAATACGGTGGGCAGTCTGTGATGATGTCAGAATGTTACGTGACGTAGGTGGCCCACCTGCCTGCTAGGTTGGTTTTCTGGGAATGTACCTCTCACGGGCAACGACCCCGACGTCAACGCCGTATTTTCTGCATGCGCCACGAACTCCTTAACGCTATCGCATTAAAACACAGTGCCGTAATTCACGCCACCTTCAAGGCCGGTACGCAAAACAGACTCGAGATGCGCCAGGAGTGCACAAAAAATGCGAAGTCCTGTTTCTTGAGACCGAAAAACACGGAAGTGCGTAAGGTATCAGCGGATTGCCGGAATTATTTCATTTGTCTTCGCTTACGTGTTTTCTGCGTAGCGGTCAGACTTCAGTTGCGATAAATATTAGCAGTGCCTGTTGTTTGGGCTGGGTGTGGTGGTGGTAAAACTTAATGGGGGCATTGGGCGGATTTTAGAGGAGAGTGGAGGGGTTCACCGCTCACTTGCCTGGTTGGTAGTCCTCATTCCGGGACACTATTGACGGTAGCCGCTGCCCACGCTCTTTGAACCAGACCCCTCTGGGACTCCAGATCCAAGACGCCGGATAAGGTCGCCTCCCAGCCATCTCTCGTTGGCTGATGTACTCTCTTTATTTGCGGATTTTTCTGGCAGGCCCATACCATTTTCGAGACGAAGTAGAGGTAACGCACGGAAAGGCGAATGACGCGAGCAAGCACTGAGCGATAACAGAGGTGCATCGGCGGCACTGTCACGCATCAGCTTTTTCTTATTAGAATACCTCCGCTTAAGAGTGAGTGAACACTTTTAACCTCTAGGTAGAAGAACTAGAGAAAGTAATTTCATACTTGAAATTTTGAGCACGAGTGGCTATCCAGAGTGCGACGGATTAATTCTTCCAACTGCTACGGCAGTGCGCGTGTCAGCAAATGTGACTTGCCTGCACCACGAGGACCGACCATCTGATTAGATGGCTCCACCACTTACGCCTTACCTGTGCTCTAAACTTACTTTCGCTTACACTTGCCTTGAACTATAGAGTGCTTTACCTAGAGCTACACAAAATTGATCTGCGTCCACGCACAGCGCGAGGCGGGGGAAAGAGCGCAAGAACACGCCAAAAGAATAGCTGCGTTGAAAGCAGCACTATTGACAGAATGTTTTTGTACTGCAGCTTGAAAAAGTACGGGGTTCAGTGCAGACCTGCTTGGCCCAACAGCCTGAAAAGTGTGAGCCGGTAAAGGTGACCTGAAAAATAAGCAAATTTAATTTACTGCAACAAGACGTTTCAAGAGAGTTTTTTAAACCTTGGCTCGCCTAACTTTCTTTTCTTTACTACACACCAATATATGGTACGAACTTGAACGGCTGTGATTCGGGAACACTTCGGGAAGCGAATTAGGCATGGGTACCCACGGTCGCAACTTCAGTCCATGGGCTCACTGCGCAGTTTGAAATTCCCTATTTCTGCTTATTTCGCAGAATCGAAAATTGCTTGACAGCCTCTTACGCTTTGTGCTCAGGGCTGGCATAAGAGCGAGCACACTCATGAAACTTTAACGCTGTATCCAGTCATTTCTTCCAGCAGGCAAGTTACATTGATGAGGAGGTTTCCATTCATGCGTCGGCATAAGCATATGTAAGGCATTCTGCTGTGAATATGTGTGTGCTGTATAATGCAAATTCAATGAACCGGAAAACCGCTCCAACCTCCGTAGCTTTAGGATTTGACCGTACCCACCTTTGTTATAGCTAAGGCTGCAAACTTTACTACAATCAACCATGATCCACATTCCCCTAATTGTGCAAAGGTACAAAAACCATGTGGAGGTCGCGGAGGAAGGCGACCGCGGCCACATTTATTGATGGCTGCAGAAGAGGAGACAACAGCGGAGCGGTGGCGGCAGCGTCCGGCCCTGGTCAAGGCCCCAAGCGTTCTCCCCAGCGCGTGCTGAGGACACTTCATCCTTTTCGGCACTGCCAGCCGCGCGGCTCGCTACAGGGCTTCCCCCATAGACGATCATGCGGTATGTGTCAAGAGTCGTGCAGGGCGTCCGGAGTCCGAAGGCGAGGCTCAGGCGGGCGACTCTGGCTGTGGCGTTGCGGCCGAGGCTTCAGAGGGAGTCGAGGGACGCGTAGTACCAGTTGCACTGAAGTGGGTAGGCCTACTGTGTGGCCCAAGCGCCGGCGTTTGTGGTGCAGCAATCAACGGCGGACGCATGATGGGCGGCGCAGCAGAGGGAGCAAGGTGTGCCGCGGATTGTGAGATGCGCGTACCTGTTGCCGGTTTGAGCTGCCCGCCTGGGAGCTGCTCGTCCGCGTGCCTGGTCAGCTGAGGCAACTTGCTAGACGGCGGCTGATGAAGCTGTAGCATGGTTAGAACTTGAACCTGATGCAGCCGAGAGGGTGTGGGCGGTGGTCTTCTGTCGAACTTGCGTTACGCGGTTGCCGAGCAAGTGGTGTCAGGTATCTTTGAAGATGCGAAGACGGCTGGGGAGCAAGAAGAGCCCACAGCAGTGGCCTGGGTCGGCTTGAGGACAGGCGCTGGCACCGGTTCAGGCTCCGTTGCAGGCAAAGTACAGCGGGTGATAATTGGTACTTCTATCACCGGGTTGCGCTTCCTAACCTGCGTCGTGGGAATTTTATTGCGTTGGGGACTTTTGGAGGGTCTAAGGGTGTGGCTGGCACGCTGTGGCTTTGCCAAGAGAGTGTGAGGAGCAGCTGGCCGCGGCTTCGACAGCGATGCAGAGGCCTGTTGGGCTGTTGGCTGGAATGGCGAGGAAGGCGCAAATTGCCGAAAAATGCCCATACGGGCAGAGCGCGCTCCTTGTCGTCAGGAGGCTGGGGTGATAACGGCAGTGGTGGGCGAGGAGGTAGGGACTGGGCCGAATGTGCCTCTGGGTGGGAACTGTTGCAATGAGGCCCGTCCAAAGACGCGGAGAAGGCAGCTGTGGGAGCAGGACTTGTGAAAAAGGTGTCGTTGAGCGTACCGCGTGTGCCGGGAAGATGGACGGCGGGGCCGGAGGCGCTGAGCTGGTGTGGCGAGGAGACGGCCAGAGGTTGCCGAGGTGGGTAGGGTTCGGACGAAGGCTGCGTGGGCGAGAGCGAGGCTGGTGCTGGACCAGCTGCTGGCGGCGGCGAGAGCGGGTCTGCAGCGTCGTGGAGTGGCAGAGGGCAGTAGGAGACGCCGAAGTCCGCCACAATGATAGCGTGCAACTCGTCGTAAGGCGGGCTGCCCAAGGCAGGGCCGGCGAGTCGGCGCAGCAGGTCGGGTGGGAGGATATCGCAGAGGACTGCGTGCTTGAACGGCTGGATGGTGATGCCGTTCAAGTACAACGCAGCCTCGAACTGGGCGAACCACCCGCCGATGCCTTGAGGTCGGAACGCCGGAAGCGGCGGATCGAAGGCTGGGTCCTGCCAGCACGCCATCCAGGAACGCATGTGGGGGAGAAGGTGCGGCTCCACGGGTCACCACAATGTGGAGGTCGCCCAGGAAGGAGACCGCGGCTACATTTATTGAGGGCTGCCGAAGAGGAGACAGCCGCGGAGCGGCGGCGGCAACGTCCGGCCCTGGCCAAGGTTATTGTTGTTGTTGGCTTCGTGACAACAAGAAGAAGGTAACAACAAGAACAACCTTGGCCAGGGCCGGACGCTGGCCAACGTTTTGAGCGTTCTCCCCAGCGTGGTCTGGGGACACTTCGTCCTTTTCGGTATCACGCGCACGGAAAGCCGCGCGGGTCGCTACAACAGCGAAGGAAAACCACGCATGACAAGTGAAGAGGAGGAGGAGGAAATAACTTTATTTAGTCGCCTGCAGAACGACGCCATGACTAAATGGCGCCGCGACGTGGGCTCTGACGTCTTCTCAGCGGGTGGTCCCCACTCAAATCCAGCTCGTGTTACTCCCGCGGTCGGTCGCCCTGGGGGGCAACGTTCCGTCGGTTTCACTCGGCCTTTGTCTCTCAAAAGCCGCCGAGACCTGCTGGACGGCCCAGGTTTAGATTTCGTGGTCACAGCATTCCACCGCAGCCGCGAGTCGCTGCGGAATCGTTGTCCTTGTCAGAGCTTCGTCGGGGAACTTGGTGCACTCCCATAGGATGTGCGTCAGGGTGGCCCTCTTCCACTGGCACACGCGGCATACATCACTCACATATACCTTCGGGTACAGATGATTCATTAACACTGTGTTGGGTAAGGAACCAGTTTGTAATTGTCTGAACATCACCGCTTCCGCTCGGTTCAGCCCCGGGCGCGGGTATGGGAAACACCTTCGAGCCAGGTGGTGAAACTGTCTAAGTTCGTTGAACGTCGTCATGCGGTCCTTCGCACTACACCACGTTGGACGATCGGTTGCAGCGGCGCGGTTGGTTAGGGCTCGCGCCACTGCGTGTGCCGTCTCGTTGTGGAGTGCTTCTCAGACACATCTTTGCCCGCATGCGCCGGGAACCACTTGATTTTGACATACCTAATCTCTCGTTGCAGGTCAGCCGAGCACAGAACGCGGAGAGCCTCACCAGGCGTTTTGAGAACGTTTTCTTGTCACAGCCTATAGCTATTCATATTTGTTAGCGTACCATCTGCTTGACTAGAGGTCCTATTCACCCACTTGTTCTGCACGACATCACAGGAAACATGAGAAAAGAAAGCCCCGTTGCTGCGCGGTCATTTGTTTGCAGCGTGAAACGCAGCAGGAAAAAGATTTTGTGCGATTTTTCAATTCGCGATTCGATTAAACTGCAAGACTTGGGCACTTTGACCGCAGCACAGAGCACAAACGCACTGGAAGAACGCCCCCATGATCTGCCACAATCGACCGGAACACTGGTAAGCAGATGCGCAAAAAGGCCTTAGCAGACAACTTCACAAGGGCGTGGCAGTAAGTTTCAGTGCCACTGAGAGCTTAGCGAGCAAACAAGCAACTAGAGAAACACATATCCGGCGCGCTGGCGCAGCTGCTCAGGTGGTCATCAGCGACTCTATGGAAGCGGTACGCAATTTTAATTTAGGCAGAGTATCGCCAGCAGCCGCACGCATACTGTCGAACTGTAAGATTGAGAACCCGGGCCTCTTGATTCGGGCGCCTGCGCACCAAACCCATCAGGGTAATGAGAAAGCTCATGAGCTCGCCCGAGGGCTGACTTTCGAACTGATCTCCTCGATTTCCTCAGAAGATGGATACAATTCAGAAAACGGGCGGACATACTCTTTCCGAGATATCATACAGTTAGTTCTACAGACTTAGCAGATAGGAATATTCAGAAGCACACAGGAAACTCAGCAAGAAGGAGGAACCAGCCTGGAGGCAGTTGCAGGCTGTCACGTTTGCGAACCCAGCCACACAGAGTAGGTTCATGCCGGTCTTTAACGATAGAAAATGTAGGGCCTGTGTAGAACAGCCTACCCTAAACCGTATGTTGGGGGCGTCCGCCCAATACACCACTCCAGTGGACAGTAAGGAGTCATGGTAGGCTTAGCTACGCGGCCAAGACACGGAAGAGCAGAATGCCGTCATCAGAGAAGCCTTCGAAGACGCCAGGATCCAAGAGATCTCCTTTGTTTGACAAGGACGGGAAAGCAAGTCCGCCCTCCTGAGAATTGATCTGAACCCAATAAAGGTTTCTACGCTGTGCTATACGCAACGAAAAAGCTTGCTCTCCATTAAGCTGGCCGTGGTTGCGGCATTTACTATATCGACATCTACGCTCCGTTTCCTTTTTGAGGCCCCGTGACACGCTCATCACATGTTTTCTGTTCGCCAGGTTCTTCGTCCAAGTTTATCAGAACTATAGAAATGAGCGCCGGCTAGGTAGCATAACGCTATAGTCTACACAAATTTCACATTCTCGTTTTTGTTTTCTCTGATGCGCACTCAATGTACCAATGTCCTGTACGTAAGCGAAATTAAACGTCCACTGGACTGGGAAAAAATATCGAAGATTTAGCTCTGTTTCTAAATGTGCTATGTGTGCGATAGCAGTTTTCGGCTCCTATAAAGCGCTGTCAGTCTACGAACCGCTCTGTCGAAATCCACGGCATAAGCACGTCTTTTTAAACCTAGTCCGAAAGGTAGGACGTTTTGTAAGCTATTTTCCGCTTAATACTTGCCAAAATAGAATAGTCGTCCTCGATTTTACGAGGTAAAGCCAGGAGCATTGTTTCTGTCTCTACGAGAGCAGAAACAATCGGCCCCTTGATCTCGTACTGACCGGAGTTGTACAGGAATCGGCGAACCCGCAAGGAAGGGGGGGGGGGGGGGGGGTTCAGCCGTTTTCTAACCAGATTTAACGGGAGGATATTTTTTGCTTACGGAGGATATACACAACCATTGTTTACAGAGGATCAAGGAATCATATTTTACCTCATGGACACCTTACAAATCGTGAAGACAGCAAAACTACTTACATAAATCACCTCAGGAAAGATTGCCTCTAACACATCAAACATGTTAGCAGTCACTTGGGTTAGCTCTGGCTTGTGGCAGAGTCGGTCACACGTAGAAAACCCACGGCCAAATGCATTGTCCAGGAAATCCGCCTTCAAGATGCTTGTCGCGGCGACGTGTTGCTGCTGTCATTCCTTCGCTTGCCGCTTTCATTGAGCTGCCTTAGCCACGCAATGCGCTTCCTGACCAAGGACTCTGAGCGCTGCAGTTTCGAAGCTATATATAATATAATTGATTTTGGGGGAAAGGAAATGGCGCAGTATCTGTCTCATATATCGTTGGACACCTGAAATGCGCAGTAAGGGAAGGAATAAAGGAGGGAGTGAAAGAAGAAAGGAAGAAGAGGTGCCGTAGTGGAGGGCTCCGGAATAATTTCGACCACCTGGGGATCTTTAACGTGCACAGACATCGCACAGCACACAGGCGCCTTAGCGTTTTTCCTCCATAAAAACGCAGCCGCCGCGGTCGGGTTCGAACCCGGGAACTCCGGATCAGTAGTCGAAGCTAGTGAATCACGTTTTTCGGCAGCGCGCCCCGCGGGAGTCTTCGACATTTGCTTAGGATTGTGGACAAGCGCATCCCCATGTAGCTTCTGCGCTCGTTCCTGGGCAGCTTCAATTTGTGGCCTGGCACGCTTGTATACCGTTGATGCCGCACCGCTCCTGCTTGTCGCTTCGCTATGACTGCAGGGTCTCTCGACTCAAGCTGTTGTTGCTGCCTCTTAAGTTGGTGTTCAGCACGTCTTCCTCGGCACAAAGGATCTGGATGGACATTAGAAAGCCCGGCATGAAGTGAGGGCTAAGGATGTGCGCAGCAAGCGTGGGAGCAATCCGCTAAGGGAACCCAAGCGCGTTGTGAAAGCTACAAGTGGCGTGCGTTAGGCTAGACCGGAAATTTAAGATAGGCGCTTGGATCTCGAAGACTTGGGTACCGAAACGCGTTTCATTCCGTGAAAACGACGGGGACCGGGCCAACAAGTTCACACAATAGAATCGACCCCTCTCTCGGGTTTAAGAACTGAATGCCCCCACCTGTCGCCCCTCGAAGTTACAGGATTAGGCGCTGGAGAGAATGAGGATGTCAAGGAGCAGTCTCCCAACAGAACAACCCGGCAAGCCGCCTTCTATTTGGTTTACGGAGACGGGGGTGGCAAACCCTCGCTTACTGAGCCGACTATTTGGCGCAGCAACACTACAAGGTAACAAAGGAATGTCCCCTTTTTTCTTCCTGCCCTGCTTTGACTGGAATGAATGCTTCAGCCAAACCCGGGCCTCTAATCGTTCACAATGCGGTCCCGAGTTCATAGTGGCCGAAGTGGTTCACTGCAGCGGTGTTCATTTAGACGCCCATTGAAACAATTCCCGCATCGCCGGTGCAGGTTTCCTGCAGCATCTAGGAAATCACGCGACCCTATGCTTCGTCCTTGAGATTAATAAGCGTATAGGATGGGTAAAGTTGGTCAGAAGTTGGCGCGCGATTCTCGTTGCATTATTCTGCTAGCAAATTGTCAACAACGTTGTTACTTTGTGATGGTCCCGGGCATGAACGAAGGACCTCTCCGCTCAACTGTTCTTTATTTGCGCATGTGCGCATGTAAACGCTATTACACGATATATTGATTTTTCTACCTTTTCAAGCATACATACATATTGCCTGCGGGTGGTTTGTTTTGTGAATGTACTATATATTCGGAACAAGCGAGACGAGTGTTTATAATGTGCATTTTGGTTTCGCGTCTTATTTGAGATGACTTTCCATAGGAGGTTGTTTGGTTGAACGAAAAAACTGAAACCAGTGAAAATATTTCCGAACTGTCTCTTACCAAACAAAATACTCCTGCAACAAATGCTGCCAAGTTTTTAGCCTTCATGCGTTACATGCGCTACAGAGTGCTCATTTTTTGCCGTAAACTGCATTCTTTATAAGTTACCTGCGATTTTGATGTATTTTAGTTCCCTTTTTCGATAAAGCGCGACTACCATGCTTTCGGTTTCGCGCTTGTTAGGGAATATTGCAACCTAGTATGTCGAAGCGGTGCGCAGCTAATCTGGAAGACGATGATTTAGCGCTGGCGTTGTCGCACATCTTCCGCCATTACCACTATATCGAGGACAACAACAACAAATTCCTCTTGCCTGACTCCAGGTTTTCAAGAACGTCTCCCTACAAGTATACTGAACATGTACGGGAAAGCGTCAGGTTTGAGGCGCTCTCGTTTCAGTGGCATGATTAAGATTCTCAACAGAGGAAGACTGATGTCACCTTAGCTGTCGATTAAATTGCCGCGATGAAAATTCAGACGAAGAAGGTGTGTCGCGAAGACTAGCTACGCCACGGGGGTGCATTGTTCAGAGCGCAGCGTCTCTTGGGAAGGCATGGCATTGGGTGTCCCTCCACCGCCGCACTACTGTTACAACCTTTAGAGGAACGATACTTTGGCTCCCCACCCTCGCTCGTCTGGCAGCCGCCTCGATCAAATTCGAGCTCAAAGGGCTCTGGAGACAAGCGGCGGCACTCGCAGCGGGTACCCTACGTCGGGCCCACGACGGTTGCTCCTAAACACAACCCAGCCGCAGCAGGCCCACGCCTTCGCGCCGAGGCGGTCGGGCAGGGAGACGCGTGGGGTCACGGCTTCCAAGGAGGAGGAGTTCAGGGCACGGCCGACAGGTGAACAGTTCAAGGAAAAAATGAGGGGAAATAGTGCTTTCCGCAGCTTCGTACAAAAACAATGCGGTTTCAGTCGACTTAGGAGCGTCAGCTTTCATGCCAGTACGAAATTAGGATGCCTAAATTTTTTTTTATTTATTCATACTGTTAACCCTCTGCATGAGGATCATTACAGGGAGGGAAACATATACAGACACAAGTGCAATTCTCTTCGCTAAAAAAAGAAACACTCAAATGCACAGAATTACAGATTTGCACAGCAATCTTCCAGGAACGCGTTCACACCTACCACAAATTTTTCTACATCTGTTTGGTCCACAACGTCACTTGGTAGTTGATTCCAAATTTCTACAGCATCGGGAAAAAAGGAGTAGCGATAGACATCAGTACGTGTAATAATAGGTTGTAATACCTTACTGTGATTTTTCCGAGGGCAACGCTTCAGGGGAGGTGTAACATAGTGATGTTTATTAACTTTGACTTTATCATTCATTATCAGAAAAAAAAATTTCAATTTCTGCTTTGTTCTTACTTCTAGTGATTATAACTGACACTCTTTTAGCATTGCTGTGACTGAATCAGTGCGGCGGTATTTAGAGCATATAAAACGTGCTGACATCCTTTGCAATCTTTCCAGTTGCCGTTTTAAACCCTTTTGATGAGGACTCCACACTGCACTTGCGTACTCTATGATTGGCCGCACGAACGTCTTGTACGCAATCAATTTAATTTCTCTAGTCGCATTCGGCAACTTCCTCCTCAGGAAACAGACCTTCTGGTAGGCTTTTAAATAGACATTTTCAATATGGGTGCGCCAGTCAAGATTATTTGTTAATGTCACTCCCAAGTACTTGAGACACTTTACTTGATCTAAGGAATTTTCGCCGATATTTTATCGTAACATCATAACATTCTGCTTCCTTGTTACTTGCATGTAATTAGATTTTTGGTAGTTTATTTCCATACCTCATTTCAGGCACCACGAGTTTAACGACTGAAGACACCTATTTATGTTCATCTGATCTGCCGGGGAAGCCACATGAGAGTAAATTAAACAATCATCGGCAAAAAGTTTCATTCTGACAGGCGATTCGACGATAGCAGAAATACCATTTGTATATAATAAAAACAAAAGCGGACCTAAAACGGAGCCCTGTAGCACCCCCGACAGAACTTCACGCCTATCCGATACTGCACTTTCTATTTTGACAACTTGACAGCGGTTACTTAGGCCTGAATCCATAGTACTATATTTTCAGCGATTCCTAATCTGCGTAGTTTAAAAAGAAGCTTATGATGCGGAACTTTATCGAAAGCCTTCGAGAAGTCTACACAGACCACATCTACCTGCTGAACTTCATCTATAGCCCTGCAAAAGTCGTTCACTGTTTCAATTAACTGCGTTACTGTCGAATGGCCGGTCCGAAAACCATGCTGAAATGGACACAATAGGTCATTTATTTCCAAAAAATGAAGGATGTGTTTAGCTATTATGTGTTCAAAAACCTTGCAACATACGGAAGTGAGTAAAACTGGCCTGTAGTTTTTTACAAGAAGTCGATTACCGCCTTTAAATAACGGAACAACTATTGCGCTGCGCCAGTCACGAGGTAAAGAATGATCCCGCAATGACTTTTCAAATAAAATTTGCAAACAATATGATAACCACTCAGCATACCGTTTAAGGAATTCCGTCGGTATTTCATCGGGACCGCTCGATTTCTTCGGGTCCAGAGACAGCAGCTGCTCCTCCCTATTGATGCGAATCTCGTGCATTGAGTATGGCAACGGGTAAATTGTTGTATGATCACTCTCAATATCATTGTCATCCCTACTAAAGACCGACTGGAAGAAATCATTAAACAGATTTGCAATATCGTTTTTATCAGTCACCTCATCGTCACCATTCATTACCTGTGTGATTGCGTTCTTTTTCGCTAAAAAATATCGCCAGAACTTTTGTGGTGAGCTTGTGAGAAAATTAGTCAGTGTTGTATTGAACTAAGTTTTTTTCGAATCTAATAACACTGTATTGAGCTTCTTTTTGATGTTTGAAAGTTCTGTCGCTCTATTTTATTGCTTTCGTAGCCTTTTTACCTTGCGCTTTAACTGAATGATCTCTCTAGTGATCCAAGGATTGAGCTGCTTCGATTTCTTTGAGCGGGTGGGAACAAACCTGCTAACGCGCTGTGGAGACGAAATCATAAATATCTCATCGTGAATTATATTTCATCGTTGGAGTCCCTGTCGCTAGCTAGCCTCGAACTTGGCTAGTAGCTTCGTGCTACGAGCAGCGCGAAACCATATGACACCACCCGGAACGCTGTGTAAGGAACGGATTCGTCACTATTTTGATAAGTCTGGGAAAGGCATGCAATTGGGGATACATACGTCGGCGGTTCGAATCCCTGTCGCAAGCTGGCTTCCAGCCTAACAGACGAACGATATATGCAGCGGGAAATCGCGCGACACCACTAGGAGCGCCAACTTTTTGTAACCATCTCGCAGCCTCGGCGACGGTGGCCGACAGATTTTCGTTTAATGGGGCTTGTAGGGCTTTCTCCTTAAAAGACAAAGAAACGCGCGAGGGACGTCTGTATGAGGAATGCGCACAAATAGAAGCCAGCGCAACGCGGTAGGTGAGCAGTATGAAGGAAGCGACGGTGCCAGGTGCAGCGCCACGAAGGAGACAACCGCGATGCATGCCACGTAGAATTCGCACGTTTGCAGAATAAGGGGCAGGTAGCGTCCGCACCACGGATCCAGGCACTGCTGGATCAGCGGCGAGGCGGGAGTGCTCTAATGGACGGACGGACGGATGGAAGGACGGATGGATGGATGGATGGATGGGTGGATGGATGGATGGATGGATGGATGGATGGATGGATGGATGGATGGATGGATGGATGGATGGATGGATGGATGGATGGATGGATGGATGGATGGATGGATGGATGGATGGACGGACGGACGGACGGACGGACGGACGGACGGATGGACTTATCATTGGATGGATGAATGGATGGAAGGACGGGCGGTTGGATGGATGGATGTGGATGGTTGGTTAAATCGAGCGGTGGCGGCCGCCTAGCCTTGACTCGTGAAATTTCACTGTTGTCTTTATTTTACTCACTAGTCAGATAAACTTTTTATTGGATATTTCTACGCGCTAAAAATCTATTTTTTCTCACCTGTCCTTAAACCTCAATGCTTTCAGGAAATCAGCCCCGCTGCTGCCAACTGTAGGGAGAACCACTTTATAGAAATCTATCAAGTGTTAATCCGTTTTCTCCTCTTCTCCACACGCTCTGCATAACGTGTCTATTTCTTGGTACTAGCCTCGATACGTCGTGGGCCGCAATACTCCCGTCCTGGCCTCGAACAATAAAAGCTTTCTCAAGAATTATCGCAGATATTTGTTTTGACGATTTCCGTCTTAAACATTCTGCATGTCCCCAGTGCTGATTTCGTCAGCATCCCTTTTTTCCGCTGAGCCGTCTGTGTTCTTAAACCTTTTCCTGTCAAATTCGAGCGCCATCTATCAGATGCCCCACCAAGCTTTTTTCAATGTAACAGAGCTGTGTCCGCTTATCAGTGCAGTTGGCGCTCCTAACTATCTTACTCCATGGATGCAGGCATGAAGTTGGCTTATATTGCATTTGTACATGCCCTGAGAAAGTGCTCGGTGACTGTGATATCGAGTAGTGTGGCAGGCAGGTGGTTCCGCTCATGAAATTTTTTTGTAAGGACGAATATGAATGGTCAGTGTGCGCTGCGATGATATGTTAACTTTGAAGCATGAGCAACCTGCGGGGGGATATAGAAGATGCTGGTGTAATGTACCGGGAATTAAGCGCCTCCTTTCAATAGTATAGTTATGGTAAAAAAACGAAGTGCGAGAATATTTTCTCCTGGACCAAAGAAGAGGACAATCAGGTGAAGTTTTAGATTAGTGTCCATAGCAGTACGCTAATAACATTTAAGAATGAATCAAACCGATAGGCATTTCATACCTTGAAGGATATAATTAGAGTATCATGACCAGGGTACCATACCAGGCATGCGTATACGAGGTTAGGTCTGACATACCATGCATACTAAGCCCATGCTTTCGATGGAAGACAAAAACGAAAAAATCTATCATCTGAAAAACGTGCGTAACACCACTTCACATGAAAATGATGAACCGGAAAGGTAATAAGCTTTTTAAGCGTTTTATGCTCACTACAGATCCTGCTGATTTTATGTCACTTAAAAATATCGCAATAATCCCACAAGTGAGCTAAGGAGGGCTAAGCAAGCTTATCAACTGCGTTTAGGTAGTAATGACACGCAGAATTCTCGACAGATATGGAAAGTTTTGAATGAAGCTTTTGCCCACAAAAAAAATAACAGTATATTAAGTCAACAATTTGTCGAAAATGAGCTGTTATCCGGGGCCTCATTTGCAGAAAAATGTAAGCGTTCTTTCAGTGACTATAACCGACCGGAGATATAAAAGCTGCTACTAGTATAAATAACAACATGCCTAATGAATCCCTGGTCTTTTATCAAACGGATTCGGAAAAGGTTTTCTCTGTATTAATGAATCTGAATAAATCTGAATGAATCAGTATTAATAGGGGAGCGCATATTTCAACTGCGCAAAGCGACGAGGGACGAAGAGAAGAATGCACAAGACACGACGCGGAACAGACGACGTGGCACAGGTTGGCATCAAGGTAGTGGAATTCCTTCCTAGATAAGGATACGGAAGTGGTGCTTATGCTACGGTCATTTTCTTTTCTAATGCTGTAGGCTTCAAAAATTTCCCTGCTAAGCTGGGTCGGTAATTTTTTCAGGACAATTGTGTCTCGCAACCTGGGCGTGCAGTTACGGCAATGGCGACAATGTTTCGCCAGTTCATCGCCCCCCGCCAATGATTCAACGGCTGCGCGGTGGTCCAGAAGTCTAACATTCAGGCAACGTCCAGTTTGCCCTATGTAACAATTCCCACATGTGAGGGGTATTCAGTACACCACCCCTGTTTTGCAGGGAACGAACCTGTCTACGTGCTTAGTGCGGCACCTGTTCTTTTTTTCCATTTCCCTGCACCATATTGCACATGCCTGAAAGCTTCTTGGGCGCCGTGAAGAACACCGGGACCTCACATTTCATGGCCACTTTTTTGAGGCGATGTGAAATCTGGTGGAAGTACGGCATAGCCACGGGTCTCCGGCGGTGCGGTTCTTCACTCAGGCAGGGCAATTGTCCTGAAAAAATTACCGACCCAGCATAGCAGGGAAATTTTTGAAGCCTACAGCATTAGAAAAGAAAATGACCGTTGCATAAGAACCACTTCCGTATCCTTATCAAAGAAGGAATTCAACTATCTTGATGCTAACCTGTGCTACACGCGCCCGCATGCCAGTGTCACGTGATAGTGTCTGTTGTTTCTCAGGTGTGATTACGAATCTTGTATACATGTGGTTTTCCTTGTAGTAAACCTCAGCCGAAGTTCCGCGTGGTGTCTTGTGCATTCTTCTCTTCGTCCCTCGTTGTTTTTTCGCGGTTGCAATGTGCACTCCCCTCCACCATCTAGCCCGCCTTTGCCTTTTAAATAAGTATTAATGAATGATATTAAAAATGTCAAAGTAAAAGTTCTCTTTAAAGGAGGTGATAAAGCCGTATTAACCAACTGCCGCCCGATTTCCGTACGTTCGGTTTTCTGGAAGGTAAATGCATTGAATATTCTAAAGCGAATGGATAATTATTTTGCTAAACAGAGCTTGTTAATAGCTTTATAGTTCGGGTTTAGAAATGGAAGCTCTACTGAACCTGCACTTCTATAACAAAAGAATTATCTTGCCAAATTTTGAACATAGATATCTAACTCTGGGTATCTTTGTTGAAATCAGTAGGGATTTTGACTTTCTTAACCATAATATTTTGCCTGCGAAAATAGAAATGTATGGTGTTCGAAGAATGTGTCTCCATCCTCTACGTTCATGCCATCAGATCGAAAACAGGCGTTTGTTTCTGATGGACATGGGTCGACTCTTCAAGCCATAAATTGTGATGTCCTTCAGGTTAGCCTTATAGGTACTTTTCTCTTTAATGTATAAATAAATGACTTTGAGACTGATTTTGACATTGACAGTAAAGTTAAATTCATTCTGTACGCAGATGACACCAGTACTTCTCTAACGGGCTCCTCAACAGACGAATTATAAAATCGCGGTAACGCTGTTCTTAAAACTTTGCATGCGTGGTGCTCTCAAAATGGGTTGTCTATTAATACCAATAAATCTCAAGCCGTTTTCATCAGACCCAGAAACCTAATAATTGACCTAAGACATGATCTTCAACTAGGGAACCACAAAAGAGAAGTCGTGGACAGCTTCAAATCACGCGGTGTAGTATTAGACGCCTGCATGTTCCGGACAGCGCATGCAACACATCTTCGTAAAAAATAGCTCCTTCCTTTGGTTTTCTTGCTCGGTACCGAACTGAATTTCCTCCCTGTATAAAACGAATGATTTATTATGCCCGATTCAAGTCAAACATTAACTATTGCCGCTTAGTTTGGGCCACCACATCTGAAACGAATCTTCAGAAAATTGTAATTCTTCAAAAGAAACCTAATATGATTATCGCAGGTGCTAGATTAAAGCCCATACCGCTGAATTGTTTACTCAATATGAAGTAATTCGTGTAAGCGTTTTTCTCGAATATGCCCTATTACACTACTTCAAATTTTCTTCACCACCAATTTTAATTTTTATTCTTAATATCGCAATGTGAAATCTCATAAAGATATGTTCAAACGCGATCCACTGAGAACTGGACACTTCCACGTACGAGAACAAATTATGCCAAAAAAGCACTTAATTTGCACTTTCATCGGTACGAATCAAAGTAGCTTAGCATGTATAATCTCCACCCACACGATTTCAATGTGTTCGTTGTAAATTATGTTCCATGACTTCTTACTAAATATTATAGTGTGTATGTGTGTATCGATGTCCTTTTCCCGTATGATATTGACCCGCCAGTGTGTCACTTTCAAATGATTTTGTTTGATAGTAATTGTTTTAGTATGTTTCTAAACCTCACCTATGTATGTGAAGCTTTTCGATTGTAAATATTATAATTTCCTATTAGTGTGCTCGTATGCGACCTGCCACCGATTTACTTATGTGTTTATTAGTATTTTATTCACATGGATTTTACATACGCCACAGGCATCTTGAAGTTACTACCATTAGTTTTTGGCCTGTGGCCTATTCTGAACATGTTTGCACATTTCCGAAATAAAGGCAGCCGAAGTACGTAGAGATGTGTTTTTAGCAACGTCGATGCTTTTCTCCGCATGCTTACAGGAGTCGTTCCGAGGCATAGATTAGGAACAGTTGGGGATAATATTTAATTGACAACACCTAAGTAATCTGCAATCTGGTGGTGACATTGCCTTGCTAAATTACTCGGGAGATGAACAGCAAAGAATATTCAGTGAGTTAGACAGGCTGAGCAAAACCGTGGGTCTAAACCTTAACATGCACAAAACCAAAATAATGTTGGAATTGAAACTGATATTTATTTTATTTCTTTGAACAGAAAGAGGGAGCTGAGAAAAAAGGCCAATTGGCCTGACGAGGTCCCGCCGCCTGAAACAGTGGCAGCGGTGCACAACGCATTCCACACTTATGCAGACGTTATAATATTGCCGCGTATATTTGCAATGTTTGCTCGTTTTTCAAATCTGCCGCCACACCACCTTATCGCTTTCTTTGCGACGCAAGACGCGACTAGATTTATCTCGATTGATCGCAGCCAGGCAGAGCTTATTCTACGTTGTTCCGGAATGTTCTAGTAACTTTGCACGCTTTATCTCGAAAGTTCGCTGTCAGCTTTAAATTGAGCATGGCCGACAGCGACGGGCATTCTGTTCGATGACCGCCGACCACGCTTGTCGCTTCGCCGCCGCCGAGTGATTCAATCAATTTTGGGTACAAGTCAGCCCAATAAAGTTTTCTTTTAGAAGACCCTTTCGTCCGTCTTCATCGCTGCTTCGACTGCCGTCACCACTACGTGACATCTGGTGGAGCTGCTGGGTAGCCTTCCATGTTCCGGACGCCCCCTTCAAGTCGTGAAGCCAGCCCTCAGCGCTTCGCACCCGAGGACGAGCCAGCAGCTCAGCGAGCCAGCCGACGTCTCCAGAAAGAGGAGCCTAAGTTCGGGACCCTGCCGGACCGCACCAGACAGCGAAAAGGCGCTGCTACGAGCATCGCAACCTCGCCGAAGATGTCGACACTGATCATACTACAGCAGCCGCGGGTGCCGCCAACTTTCAATGGATCCCTAGGCGAAAACCCTGAAGAATGGTTGGATCAATTTGAGCGCGTGGCGTCATTCAACAAGTGGGATGATGCGGCAAAAATTGGGCACGTGTTCATCTCATTGGATGGCTCCGCACGCACGTGGTATGAAAACTACCAGTCGTCCCTTACGACATGGGAACAATCCAAGAGAGAACTATTGAAGGTATTCACCAGTGTCGTGAGGAAAGAAAGAGCCGAACCACTCCTCAAGTCCAGGATTCAGCTTCCGAATGAGCCCGTCCGCAGTTACGTCGAGGAGATGAAGCGCCTATTTCGCCGCGCCGACCCCGGGATGACCGAGGAAAAGAAAGTTCAGATTTTAATGCGCGGCGTAAAAGAACAACTCTTTTGGCAGCCTCGTCCGCCAGCCGCCAAAAACAGTCGAGGAATTCATGCAAGAAGCCTGCACGATTGAGACCCTCGACGTCCGAGCTCGGCAGTACAACCGCCCTTCCTCTGCCTGTGCAATCCGTTCTGACACACCGGCCACCACCAGCGACAGCTTGCGGGAAGTTATCCGCGAAATCGTCCGAGAGGAGCTACGCCGATTACTGCCATCCTCCCCACAGCCCAAGCATCGACTCTGATGGACGTGGTACGGGAAGAAGTGCAAGAGGCACTTGGCACCCCGACGGCCACAGAACCCCAGGTCATTCCCTACGCCGCTGCAGTAAGGACTGCTCAGCCCCAACGACAACCCCCCCGTCCTCCCGAGATGAGCCACTTGTTCCACAACGCCGCCTTCCAGACAACGTCCGCCCAGCCTATGACCGACGCTCAAGCTCCAGGAACTGCGACGCCTGGAGGACTTCCGACAACCGGCCGTTGTGCTTCCATTGCGGTGAGGCCGGCCATATTCTTCGTCACTGCCCGTACCGACGTATCGGTCTTCCAGGATTTGCCGTTAACGCCCCACGACCACGCTTCGGACAACGTCCGAAGGAAATCGACGAGTACCTGCGTGGAGAAGAGTACACGCCGAACCGCTTTTCGTGCTCACCATCACCGTCAACCTCGCGCATTGCGTCGCCACGCCGAAGCTTCGCAGCCGCGGTACGAGGAAGGTCTCCCAGCCCCCGTAGGGTAAACTAAAGGCAGCAACCTCTGGAGGTGAGGTTGCTCAAGAGCGAAGCGCCGAAGATCCTCCACCGACCACGCCCCATGAAGACGCTGCACCCGCGACGCCGCATGAAGAACCGGCACTCGCTGCACCGACGCCGCACACAATGAGAACCCCGACCTCGACGCAGGCTGCCTTGAAACGACGGCGCCACCCAGAAGAGCTTCGACCACACGCCCCACCCGCGACTCGCATACGTGACGAAGCCGTAACCCGACGCCGAGAGCGACATGCAATGCAAGAGCCAGGACCTCCGACTTAGAAGTGACTATCGACGGTCGGAAAGTTACCGCTCTAGTCGACACAGAAGCCGATTACTAGGTGATGAATGGAACATTCGCTGCGCAGCTGAGAAAAGTCACAACGGCTTGGGACGGCCCACAAATTCGCACCGCAGGGGGCCACCTCATTACGCCATCAGGACGATGCACAGCGCGAGTGAATGTCAAAGGACATACCTATCCTGCCACCTCTGTTGTGCTACCGCAATGCTCCCGCGATGTGATCTTGGGTATAGATTTCCTTAATGAGCATCAGGCGATCATCGACATCCGATCCAAGAAGATCACGCTTTCGACGGACAAAGCCATCGCTTCGATGAAAACTGGGAAAAATCACATTGCCCTGAGTATCCTGGAGGAAGAATTGAGCGTCCCACCCCGATCAGGCGTTGTCGTGACCGTAGGTGCCACGAAAGCCATTAACGCTGAAGCCATCATCGAGGGGAACATGCAGTTGCTTCTAGGCCGACGAATCAGCATCGCAAGAGGCATCGCACATTTACTCAATGGCCAGGTCGAAGTACTGCTGAATAACTTCAGCGAAGAATACCGGCACATTAACAAAGGAACGATGATCGCTTTCTTCGACGAAATATCTGACGTACGAGAATCCTACGCCCTCTCCGACCCCTCCGCAGAAGATTCGCCTGACCAAGAGAACTCGCCCCCTTTTTACATCAACCCAGCCATGCACTGGAACAGACAAGACCAGATCCGCAATCTGCTTCAAAGCTACAGTGAGTGTTTTTCGACATCGCCGAAGGTGTGACAGACGCCAATTTCCAAGCATAGCAATATAACGGATCAACACGTCCGACCTCTCCGTCAAAGCACCTACCGTGTGTCCCCGCGAGAACGACAAGCCATCCGGGACCAAGTCGAAGAAATGCTTCGCGACGACGTCATCAAGCCTTCAAACAGCCCATGAGCGGCACCGGTTGTTCTAGTGAGAAAGAAAGACGGCGCACTTCGATTCTGCGTGGATTACTGCCGCTTGAACAACATAACAAAGAAGGACGTCTACCCCCTTCCCCGCATCGTCGACACACTGGACCGCCTCTGCAACGCCAAATATTTCTCATCGATCGACCTCAAGAGCGGCTACTGGCAAATTGAGGTCGACGAAAGAGATCTCGAGAAGACAGCATTCATAACTCCGGATGGGCTGTTTGAGTTCAAGGTGATGATATTTGCTCTCCGTTCCGCACCAGCGACGTTTCAGCGAGTAATGGATACAGTTCTGGCAGGCCTGAAGTGGCAAATTTGTCTCGTATATTTAGATGACGTCGTTGTCTTCGCCTCGAACTTTGAAGAGCATCTCAAAAGACTCCGAACAGTACTAGACGCAATCAAGTCGTATGGCCTAACCTTGAAAGCAGAGAAATGCCACTTTGCCTACGAAGAGCTGCTGCTTCTAGGCCACATCGTTAGTAAGGAGGAAATACGGCCAGACCCGCAGAAAACAGCTGCTATTGAACAGTTTCCACCGCCGGCCGATAAGAAAGCAGTGCGCAGATTTCTCGGACTGTGCGCATATTACCGACGATTTGTGAAAAACTTTTCGCGCATCGCCGAGCCCCTGACCCAACTGACGAAGGCAGACGTGCCGTTTAAATGGGAAGCGCCGCAAGCAGAAGCCTTCAAGGAACTTCAGCGTCGTTTAGCAGTCCCCACCGATCCTTGCGCATTTTGATAAAAACGCCGATACTGAAGTTCATACCGACGCAAGCAGCGTGGGACTAGGCGCCGTCCTCGTTCAAAAAAGTGACAGGCTGGAAAAAGTCATCGCATACGCTAGCCGTTCCCTATCCAAGGCCGAGGCTAACTATTCGACAACTGAGAAGGAGTGCCTTGCCATCATCTGGGCTACGTCGAAATTCCGCCCCTACCTCTACGGACGGCCGTTCAAGGTGGTAAGCGACCACCACGTGCTCTGCTGGCTTGCCAATTTGAAGGACCCCTCTGGCCGACTCGCTCGATGGAGTTTGCGTCTCCAGGAGTTTGACGTCAGCGTCGTTTACAATTCCGGGCGCAAGTACAATGACGCCGATTGCCTCTCACGAGTCCCTGTAGATGAACCGCCGCCGGACGACGATGAGGACGCCTTCCTGGGACCTATCAGCCCCAGCTCTTTTGCTCAGCAGCAACGCTCGGACCCCGACCTAAAAGGCTTCATCGAGTACCTGGAAGGCAAGGTTTCTTCACCCCCCGCTTCATTCAAGCGAGGATTGTCTTCCTTCTGTGTGCAGAATGAGCTCCTTGTGAAGAAGAACTTTACAGCGGACAAAACAGCCTACCTCTTTGTAGTACCTACTTGTCTCCGCGAAGAAGTTCTACAGGCTTCACACGACGAGCCGACAGCTGGACATCTCGGGTTTACTCGCACCCTCCGCCGCATTCAAGACAAGTATTACTGGCCCCGACTGTCTGCTGATGTCGCACACTATGTGAAAACCTGCCGAGATTTTCAGCGACGAAAGACTCCTCCCACGCGACCAACAGGATTTCTGAACCCCATTGAACCTTCCTCAAGGCCCTTTCAGCAGATTGGCATGGATTTGCTTGGCCCTTTTCCAACGTCAGCATCTGGAAATAAGTGGATCATCATAACGACCGACTACCTGACCCGCTACTCCAAGGCGAAAGCCCTACCGAACGGAACAGCAGCGGAAGTCGCCAAATTTTTCGGGGAGTGCATACTTCTTCGGCACGGTGCCCCCGATGTGCTCATCACGGACAAAGGAACAGCATTCACGGCAGAACTAACGCAAGCCATCTTGCGCTACAGCCAAACCAGCCAGCGGAGGACAACTGCAAACCATTCGCAGACCAACGGACTAACCGAGCGCCTGAACAAAACCATCGCCAATATGCTCGCCATGTATGTCAATGCCGAACAGAAAACCTGGGATGTCATCCTGCCTTACGTCGTCTTCGCCTACAACACCGCAGTGCAGGAGACCACCCAGATGACGCCTTTTGGACTCGTCAATGGCAGGGAGGCCACGACCACGCTAGACGCCATGCTGCCCAACATTACAGAAGAAGAGAACGTCGACGTTGCCGCCTACTTTCAGCGCGCAGAAGCTTGAAGGCTTGCCCGATTACGGATCAAAGATCAGCAGTTGTCTGACGCCAGACGCTACAACCTACGAAGACGCTACGCGGAATACAAGCCAGGAAGAAGACCAAGTCTGGGTGTGGACGCCCATTCGCCGCCGTAGATTGAGTGAAAAGCTTTTGCGCCGCTATTTCGGCCCGTACAAGGTTCTTCGTCGGCTAGGTGAACTGGATTATGAAGTCATCCCTGACGCAATGACTGCATCGCAGCGACGCCGCGTACGACCAGAAGTTGTCCATGTAGTCCGTCTGAAGCCGTATTATGCGCGATAAAGGCCGCTGCATTTCCATGCTCTATTTTCGCAAGATCCGTTTTTTTTCTCTTACTAGTCGCAATATTTGTTTTAATGCACCGGGTCGATGCTTCTTTGAGAGGGGAGTAATGCCGCGAATATTTGTAATGTTTGTTCGTTTTTCAAACCTGCCGCCACACCACCTTATCGCTTTCTTTGCGACGCAAGACGCGACTAGATTTATCTCGTTTGATCGCAGCCCGGCAGAGCTGATTCTACGTTGTTTCGGAATGTTCTAGTAACTTTGCACGCTTTATATCGAAACTTCGCTATCAGCTTTAAATTGAGCACGGCAGACAGCGGCAGGCATTCTGTTCGAAGACCGCCGAGCACGCTTGTCGCTTCGCCGCCGCCGAGTGATTCAGTCCATTTTGGGTGCAAGTCACCCCCATAAACAGTTTCCTTTTAGAAGACCCTTTCGTCCGTCTTCATCGCTGCTTCGACTGCCGTCACAACTACGTGACAATATTACAACCAAATACAAATAACTGGCAACAATATGTACACAAAACGAGATGGTGAAGCACAGCATTAGAAAGTGTGGCCTCGGTATGTAACACATAGGAAATATATATCGATATATATGAAAATGTAATGACATCAAAAAAGCAAGTAAAGAAGCCCTGCATTAGAGACAACGTCACTGGAACACAAGATACACAATAAAAGATTATGAGAGCACTTTAACAATCTAAAGTGCGGCAAAGCGAAACCCTTTGGCCTTGCCGAGTGCGATTCTAGCATCGCAGGTTCCCATACCAGTGGCACTCCCAAAGGCTTCACACTTTCGATATAGACGACTTTGTTGGCGCTTGCGTTCTGCTTCTGCTTCTTCTTCTTCTTCTTCTTCTTCTTCTTAGTAAGCATGGCACATACCCACGCAGGGGGATTGGTCATGGTTCAGTGGATAATCCCAATGAGGTATCTGCGCGGGGAAAAATAGGCGTGAGAAGACTAAATAAATATAAAAATTGAAACAGTCAAATGAATTGAAGAAATATGAATTGCCAGGAATAGAATCGAGCATTTTTGGACATGCGACAAAATTTTGTATACAGCTAACAAGGTAATTGATCAGTTGCACTTATGTAATCAAGAAGGTAGCCGCAGACACTGCTTAACGGAAATCCCTTTGCGCTTGCATCGAGCGAAAGAATAACTTGAAGAGACAGTGGGAGTCCTTACCTCGAAAGAGGGACCTACAAATACTGTTTTCTCTGAACTGCGAACCGCCGGCAAGAGAGGAGAAAATGATCTATCGTTTCAACTTGCCCATATGACACACAAAGGTTTGTCGCAGCGAACCTATATCTACATAAGTAGAAATTTCGGTGAGGGATTCTGCATCGCAGAAGCGTCATTGACTACCTCACAAAGCCTTTATTTACACCACCGGATATGCCATGGGATCTTTAAGTGGCTACAATCCTCGGTATTGAGCAGTGGATCACTCATGTTGGCTGAAATATGCTGGAAGCGCTGAAATCATGAACTTTCTAACATAATGATGAGATGGACGGAATAGATTACAGGAGCGCTGAGAGCTGACCTTGCCAATAAATCAGCCACCTCGTTAAAATAGACGTCCAAATGACCAGGCACCCAGACAATGCGGATCTCACGCACTGTGCGAGGAACAAAAAAACCTAAGACAACGATTCAATAAAGATTTTCCCGAATTTTGGAGAGAGACTAGAACTGAAAGGCAGTCTGCAAGAATAAGATCCCGTGCTACATGCCTAGGGAGTTTGGGAAGAGCCAAACCAATGGCCAGAAACTCTGCGAAGAATATAGGAGTATAATCTGGGATACGAACGGAATAGCTCCAAGCCAGCTCATGCGAATATATCCCAACCGCCGCCTTCTCACAGCTGCCGGAGGCATCAGCGGAGATAACATTATGAAGAGGAAAATTCTGTAGGTGTTCAGAAAGGAGACAATTTAGGATATTTGCGGGCATATGTTTCGCATGGTACGGGAAAATATGGTCATAGTAGAAGACGGGGTCAGCCTGAGTATCTGCAACTTGTTGAAAGGAGATCAGATCAACCTGAAGTGGGGCTACCAGATTCTGCGTGAACCTAACTTGCGGAAGCTGATAGCGTGGCCAATGATTAGTGAAAAACAGGTGTGGTTGGGATAGAAAAATGGGACTACGAACGCCGGGGGCCGGGTCAAAGGACCTGAGGAAAGTACACACTGTTAGAAGTTGGAAGCGGGAAAAGAGATCGGGGATACGGTCTTCCAGATAAAGGACAACGTTTGAAGCTGATTTTGGGAGTCCGAGGCATAGCCGTAGGGCACGCCTTTCCAGTAAAGCTAATGGCTACAGCTTGTAGTTTGCGCTACAAGAGAACAAGACACAACCGAATTCCAGAATCGGTCTCATATGAGCCTTATAGAGCAACAGTAACGTGTCAGGACGCATGCCAAACTTTTGATTAGTAACTCGTGTCAACCGGCCCAGAGCACGTTCCCATTTAATAACATTATTCTTAATATGGTGCCGCCAGTCCAAGCTTTGATCATAAGTAACGCCTCGGTATTTAACCGACTCCAATTGCGGAATTGGAGTGGAGCGATATACTAGCGAGATGTACAAAGGAGTGTCGGGCGGAAATACCAGCACGCCACATTTGCTGACATTAAGTGATAAATTAATTTGGTTCAACCAGACTTCAATAGCATTCAGGTATGCCTGCAAACACTCGTATAGTGGATGAATATCCTTTGCTGATTCGAAAAAAAGCTATATCATCTGCGTATACATAAACTGCATTGTTTGGATGAATGGGTATGTCCCGAAGCATTATGTTCTGCTTCTCTGGCTTTCTTCTTCTTCTTTGGCTTCTCAGGCGGTGGCGGGCAGGTGGCGCAACCAGCGCGCGCGCCGTTACCATAACGACCTTAGGTGTGACGCCACCCTCTCCCGTCACTATATCGACGTCCGCGCTATATCGAGGCACTTTGTTGGTTTTCTTTGCTTTGTCCACTATAATTGACTACAATTAAATAACCAATCGCTCTGCACTCATAACTCTTGGCGTGGGGGTTACATTTTTTCTCCTCTATCTGAAGCTACTGTTCGTTTTCTGCTATCTTGATTAGTTGCCGCGTTATTTGTGGAAGACAGCGTTACACCGGACGCGCGAGTATGAGCCATTAAAGGCTTTCCCCGTAATATAATATATTAGTGATAACACTAACAAAGCAGGCGAATAAGCATTGCACGGAAAACACAAACCATACCAACGTTGAATAGTTACTGACGACTTCAAGAGTATTAACTTACAAAAATTAACAAACTTACGCCAATAATGAGAAAACCTTAAGAAATTTTCGTGTTTATAGAGTGTCAGTTTCTAACAAACACCTTTTGATTTTTTTCTTAAAACCATTAAGAGAGAGGTTAAATTTAGTTTTAGGGCTAAGCGCATTGAGAATAGCTGGAACCTGATAATTCAAAGTACATTTTCTGTTGTTTAATAAAATATTTTCATAAGAGGGGAGCAGTTGGCAAAGTAGACAGTATTCCATAAAATCCTTCTAATGCCCGCAAGGCTCTGTTTCGGAGTATATGAAGTTTTTTAAAGTTACCGTTTTTCGTGGTTCCCCAGACTAAGCTACAATACGATAGCATGAAATAGAAAAAGGCACAATTTCTAGCTAGCTTAAGTCAAACAGGTATTAAAGGTGCAGCCTTATAGAGGCATCCAACAGTTTCACACATTTTTGTAGCTGGTTTCGAAACATGAACGTTCCAGGAAAGAGTTTCATTAAACCAAACACCAAGCAATCTTTCTTTAGTAACCCGACTTATTGTAGTCTTTGCGTATAGTATATTGATAGGTTGAAATATGAGTGCATTAATAGGTCTAAAATAATATGGTTATTTTTCGTCATATTTGTTTTGTAGCCACAAATGAAGTTTACAGGTGAAGTTTAATGAAGAAGTTTACACTTCTTTTTAACTCCGACATGGAAGTAGCAGAAAAGAAAAAATTCATGTCTTCCGCGTTGTAATTAAATGCGGTGGCTCTGCTATTTTGGAGACGTTTTTGACCATCATCATCATCGTCATTATCAGCCTTGCTGCACCCACTGCAGAGCAAAGGCCTCTCCCATGTCTCTCCAATTGACCCTGTCCTTTTCCAGCGGCGCCCACCCTATGCTTGCAAACTCCTTAATCTCATCCGCCCACCTAACCTCCTGCCGCCCCCTGCTACGCTAGCCTTCTCTTAAAATCCACTCAGTTACCCTTATAGAGCAGCGGTTATCTTGCCTTCGCATTAGATGCCCTGCCCAAACCCATTTCTTCCTGTTGATTTCAGATTCCAATGGCGGCCTGTCCGCAGCCAGAAATTCTTAGCACCCTCCGCTGCGTCACAGGTCTGACCGCCGCCTTGGTCAGTTGCTTCACAACCGCTGTGGACTGAGGTGATAAACAAGAGTAGACCTAATATTGGCCATTTCGGCACTCCATAATAGCACAGAGACTGGAAGATACATTATTTATCTGCACATACTGAGTTCTATTCCATAAGTAATTATTTGGCAAATCTAACGCAATACCAAGAATGGCATAAGTTCCTAGTTATGCAATAAAAGTTTTTGTTTAACACAGTCGAAAGCGCTACGGAAATCTAGAAAGAGACCAAGCGTATATCTTAGATGTTTGGTATTTCAATAATTTTCTCCTTCACTGTTAATATTCCTTGCACTGTGGATTGTTCTTTATAAATCCGTATTGGGAAATATCGAGAATGTCATATTTCTGAAAGAGGCTTACCTGTCTACTATTAAGGACACCTTCAAAACTTTAGAGAATATTCACAGAACAAATATAGGCTGAGAATTACACATTTCAGCTTTATCCCCCCCTTTGTATACTAGAGTAACACGAGCAGTTTATAACGCATCTGTAAATACGCCAGCGTCAGCATAAGATTAATGATATAACTCAGTATGTCACATAAAAATACTGACACATACTTGAGTGGAAGTGCCCTTATGTTATCATGTGCTGCTGCCACGTTGACTTTTATGTTCATAATTAAGGTCACTACCTCATGGTAAGGAGCTTGTTCGAACACTATGCAATTCGACAAAGGAGTAATCAGGTTGTTATATTTGGCCGTAGGGGGCAATGGGTGTGTAGTTATGTTACCAACTGCCACAAATATATTCCTTCATTAATTGACGTAATTCAATGGCATGGAGTTTACCATTGGGTGTCATAATTTCAATTGTGTTCTTAGGTTGTTTATTATTGCATATATTAGCGACCGCTAGGCATAGATTCCTATATTCATTCTGAGTCTTTGAAAACTGTTGAATATTATAATTCAGTTTAGCCGGCTTGAGGTCTTTATAAAGTTCGGTTCTATATTTTTTATAGTCGGCGTACATTCAATAAAACATTTTGCTGGGCGAGTTGGTTCATATTGCTCGAGGGGATGCTTGTAGCGCGACAAAAAACACAAGGGACAGAGGCGAACGGGACGTCAATTGCAAGACGGGCGAGTTGGTGATACATACCTAAGGGAAAATAGCGCAAAATACGGGGACAAGTGAAGAAAACAAGACCAGCGCTAACTCACAACTGAAGGTTTATTCACAGGAAACCAGGAATATAAACAGCGCAATCAAACAAGATAACAAAGCAAACAAACGTGTAGCTATGTGGGATCGAGGAACTGAACTTCACTATCATGCAAGCAAACCGACGGGCTGCTAACGCACAATCTAGTTTTTTTATTCATATAGAACGCCTCCATAATCTCTCTACTTAACTGCGTTGGGTGATTGTACAAAACAACGCAGTGATGAAAAGAAGAGATGCAAGATTTGCAGTCTCTGACATGATCAACCAGATTCGTGGGTTTGAGCACGCTAATACATTGGAGGCTAACAAACCTACGAATCTAGTTGATCATGTCAGAGACTGCAAATCTTGCATCTCTTCTTTTCATCACTGCGTTGTTTTGTACAATCACCCGACGCAGTTAACTAGGTAGATTATGGAGGCGTTCTATATGAAGAAAAAAACTAGGTTGTGCGTTAGCAGCCCGTCGGTTTGCCTGCATGATAGTGAAGTTCGGTTCCTCGATCCCACATGGCTACACGTTTGTTTGCTTCGTTTTCTTGTTTGATTGCGCTGTTTATATTAATGGTTTCCTGTGAATAAACCTTGATTTGTGAGTTAGCGATGGTCCTGTTGTTTTCTTCACTTGTCCCCGTCTTTTGCGCAGTTTTCCCTTAAGTACATCACGTGTTCAAACAAACACGTAAGACAAAATTTTTCTTTGTGATTCCCTTATACAAGTCTTTGGTCTTCCAAGGCTTCCTAAACTTATTGTTCCTCAATTTCTTCGTTCCAACAGGGAAGGACTCGTTCTGAAAATGGTTAAATTAAGAAAAAAATGCAAAATGTGCCTAATTTACAACTGTTAAGGCGTATACGCCCTCCTAACAGGCGCTTTAAATTAATGCCTTTAGTGTAATAAGAGAGGTCTCGTTTATGTCACTACATTTTACAACAGCATCCTTATTAGCGATTCTTTTATCACCCACGGGGAGGCTGCAGAATTCTGGTATGTGGTCACTAATTTCTGTTGAAACTAATTCAAAATTATTATCAGAAGACATGACATTAGTAATGCTGACATCCAACAGAGTTGCAGTGTCCAAAGTCACTCTTGTAGGAAGAGTAGAGTTGTTTGCACAGGCATATTCGTGCATTAGATTAATATTTATGTCGCCCATAACTACAAATGAGAGCTTAGTGGAGATCAGGTACTCAAGAAAATTTTCAAGGAATTTTATTAAGTGTGATTAGTTGCCAGTAGGACGTCTATATATTACTTCTACAAGAATATTTGTAATGGACAAAGCTAGGCATTCCACATTGGGATAAATTACAAAGAATTCGTCCAAAAAAGAGTTGGGATACCTATTTCAAACATAAATTGCGAGAGCAGCACCTCTTTCTTGCTGGCGTATTAGGTCATTAAAATGATAATCGTTTATGCATATATGACACTCATGGTATCGTAACCAAGTTTTCGTGAGCAAGATCACATTTAAAAATGTGCCTACCTGCAAAGGGCAGTATGTTAGTGTCGTGCGTGCTGCTCGCGAGCCGCTGCCAATGTGTCAGAAGGGAACAGCGTTTCACAGTTGGTAGCCAGGTGCCGGAAGTGGTAAGATAATACGTCTACTTAGGGCCGGCATTACCGCTGATCCAGATGATGAGAGGAAAATAACTTAAACAGAATGAGGTGCAGTGCATATGGCAGTTTCCAGCAGATCAAGAATGGCAGTTTACCAATATCCCTCTAGAGAAAATTGCACAACCGCCGCATCTCATCGGCACTCACCTATGGGGAAGAAACGTCGAGGCTAACGAAAAGGTGCAGCTTAAATTAAGGACACTGCAGCAAGCTATGGAGAGAAAAATTATAGGTGTAACATTAAGAGACCGGAAGTTGACAGAGTGCGTTAGTGAACTAACGCGGGTTAACGATATCCTTGTTGAAAGCAAATGGAAGAAATGGGCTTGGGAAGGGCATGCAATGCGAAGGCAAGATAACCACTGGTTATTAAGTGTAACGGAGTGGATTCCAAGAGAGGGAAAGCGTAGCAGGGGGCGGCACAACGTCAGGTAGGTGGATGAGATTAAGAAGATTGTGTGGATAAGGTGGCCACAGTTGGCAAAGGAGAGGGTTAATTGTAGAGACACAGGACAGGCCTTTGCCCTGCAGTGGGCGTAGTCAGGCTGATTATGACGATGATTATATGATGTTAGAGTGTTAATGTATCGCCACGGCTTTCAGTCTTGTGGTATATAATACAACAATTATTGTGGAACTAAAAGAAGAATGAAAAATAATGTCGCTGCCCGTACCACTAGGCATAACGGGAGAACGAAATACACAGATGTAAATTGAGATTTCATTAGAAAGGTCATTTATGAAAACTGCAAAAAGAATGCTAATTAAAGGATGCCTGCACGAACATTTTGTCTACGGAACGAACATTTTGTTTACGGTTAGAAAGACACCCTTCAATCTCGTTTAAAAGTAAAGGGTCAATGCATAGCTTACAGAGTTTTAATATAAGTGGCGATTAACACTGTCAAAACGTTTTGCCAGATCTGAAAAAAATGGTGTCTATTATAAAGGCAGCGCCGAGAAATGCGTGGCAGTCAACACAGATTGTTAATAGTTTCGTTTCGCAGAAAAACGTTCACAAACTATGTTTGCTGCTATAAAAGGAAAGTCTGTTTGATTCGAGGAAGTTAATAAGACGGGAAGAAAAACGGACCTGTTCAACTATTTTATCCTGGCATTAAATGGGGTTACGATTGTGTACGACGGCATCGAGGCTGAACTTCTCAGCGTCCCTGTAGCTCAGGGGGATCTTGTTCCTCGCGTTGGCTCCAGCGGCCAAGCCGTTGCTGTTGCGGTCACTGATCGCTATGGGCTGCTGCCACTGAGTATTCGTCATTACCAGTTAAGGTGGAAGGAACAGCAATCAGCGCTACGCTCTTAAGAACGCTTAGAAAGAAGCGCAGAACAGAGCTATTGCTGTGAGAAGCAATCGTGCTGCAGCACGCAGCTAGAATGTGCTCTTCCCGCACCAGCGAGCACTTGCAGTGACGTCACAGCACGTGTCAGCCATAGCTTTTTCACATGAGAGTGCCATGCATGTCGCTAGGAGTTCTAGGGAGGTTACATAATAGAGTCATTGGAAGCATTTAGATACAACGCGCCATGGAAATTTTCGCAAAAAGGGCCCACAATGCAAGGCGCCGAACACATTGATACTGTCGAGTAGTACGCGTATTCATGCACAAGTTGCTATGTACGAGACCTGCAAAAATTGCGAATCTGCTAATTTTCTTTTAAACCTGAACGCATTATACACACTGGTGTTTACTAATTTAGGTAGCCAATAAGTTTCCTGCGGAATTTCCTTGCCAATACGCAGCACAGCGAAGCTGATTCTTGTGCTAGAAAACATCGAGTGGCGGAAGCCATATCTCTTCAAAACACAGCAGTCCGAAGAGAAGGAAATCGTTACTCTGAAAGTGTTTGCAGCTATTCCCCGATATGCGAGTCGCGTGCGCGCGTTGTACTCTCGCTACTGTCGCCGCCCGGCCGCTGTGTGGAAGGTGGGTGCTCAGGAAGGCAGGCCAGTCTTTGCCTACAGACGCTGCGCTGTTCTCGGTCTCTCGCAAGAGGTTCCAGAGGACAGAAGGTCTACAGAAGTCGCTGCAGCTATCGGCGAATATCAATCCGCACACCGCTTTGCTAGTTCAGAACTTTTATCTCTCATGTTTCTAATCCATAGTGTATTAGAACCAAAGTAAGGAAAAACAAACTGTTCTTCTCCCCGTTGACTGCGCAGAAATGTGATCTTATGCTGAATTCCAATGGCAGATCGCGAGCGCTCTTCCGGATCACAAACGGAGCGCGTAGCTCTGGTGGAGCTTTCTTAATCGTACTAATTGGATAGGAGGTGGTGTTGCCACTTACACTAGGTCAGTTTTTGACTCCGAAATTGTACCAGAGTTTAAAAAGAGTACTGAAGACATTGAAATCAAAACCCTCAAACAAAAACATGAAACGCTGTCGGTCGTGTACAGGCCTCCAAGTGGGAATATTCCAAATTTCTTATCTTTCTTTGAGTCACTTCTTGAGTACATTCGGACTAATAACCTCAGGTTTGTTTGTGAAGGGGATTTAAATATCGATATTAGTGAGAATAATGCTGCTAGAAATAATTTTGTGACTATGATTAACTCATCTGGTTTTATAAATTTAATTAAAACACCTACTCGCGTTACGCCTTCTATCTCGTCGATTCTTTACTTACTTATTACAAATATGTATTCAGTAATTAATAATACTGGGACAATTACTTCTGATATAAGCGATAAATGTCCACTCTTTATGATTTATAATTTAGACGCGCAACATAAATCTGTTCCTCCAAAGTTGATCACTTTGCAGAGCATAACAAATCAAGGCTTGGAATCAGTTAAACATGCTTTTAGTTTATATGTTTTGTCACCAACATTCAGAAGAACAAATGCACACAATGCACACAAATATAGGAGGAGCACTTTCCTCTTAAAATCATTAAACTTTCGAGAAAAGCCAGGAAACTATGGATAACGCGTGCCCATCTGGCTATGATAAAAAAGAACTATCTTTACTATGATTTTCTTCGCACACGCCTGTCTACTGCACTACAAGAATTTAAGATGGAAAGAAACAGGTTAAATGCCGAACTAAGGCGAGCAAAGAAAACTTACTATCAAGATGTGTTCTCTGATATTGCTCGCCGTAACCCAGATACCACTTGAAAAATTATCAGTACCGTCCTCAGCCGCGGAAATACCTGGCGTTCGCCGAAAAAATAAGCCACCAAGATGAGAAAATAACAGGAAAAGCCTTAGCAGAACACTTTAACGAGTACATTGTTAATATAGTATCTCAGGACAGCACCACTCCGATTCTGCGCTCACAAATAAATAGCACTGGGGAAAGCCTATTTTTGGAGCCAACAAGCGAAACAAAAACTTATATGACCATTATGAACTTAAGTAATAGCACTGCGTTAGACGTTAACAATATGCAAGTGGGGCCATTAAGGTATGTATTAGAATTTATTGTCTCGGTACTTGTCCACATCTATAATATTGTGCTCGAAACCGGTGTGTATCCAGAAGGCATGAAACAGTCTAGAGTGACAGTAATATACAAAAGTGGTGACAGGAACTTTACGTAAAGCTATAGGCCGGTATCGATTATACCCGTATTCTCCAAGGGACTATAAAAGCTTATCTCCTGTCGCATCACGCGGTTTTTAGACAAACACAACATTTTGACTGAAGTCCAGTTTGGATTCAGGAAAAACAAATAATCCGAAACGGCATTATTAACAGTAAAAGAGAGAGTTGTGGAAAACTATGAAAATAATATTTACACGTTAGCACTCTTTATTGATTTCACGAAGGCTTTTGATTCCTTAGATCAAAAGATATTATTATCCAAAATATCGTCGTATGGTATACGCGGGAAGCCGTTAGAACTGATAACATCATATTTAACTGGAAGAAGCCAATGTGTATGCATAGGCACTACGCGGTCATCCTTTCTGCCTATTACATGCGGTGTCCCAGAAGGGTGTGTTCTGGGACCTCTTCCTTTTAATGATTACATAAATAATATTGTTATAATTAATCAAACAGCGAATTTTTTTCATTTATGCGGATGACTGCAGCATTGTAATCTCTAGTCACATTGAAGATGCATTGATTAACAATACCAATCAAATACTTGAACAACTCTATACTTGGTCAACGTCGAATAAACTAAATGTTAACGCAAAAAAAACTAAAGCAGTTATTTTCAGGGAAAGAAACAAGGCACTGAAATTTAATCATAATGTTAAATATTCTGGACAACGAATTGAAATTTTACATGAACATAAGATCCTTGGAGTTTTTTTTTTTATCTCATCTTAGCTGGGATTCGCAAGTCCATCGCCTGTGTAGAAAAGTCTCTCCAACTACTGCAGCACTCTCTCGTTGCCGAACACTTCTCCCTAAGAAAATAAAGCTGCAAATATATTACGCTCTTTTCTCATCTCATTTAAATTACTGTAGCTTTATTTGGCATAACAAAACAACAACAAACATTCAAAAAATACTTGCACTACAAAAAAAAGGCCATTCGCTATTTTGCCAATGTTTCGTTCCTACACTCGACCCAAATGCTATTTCCCTCATAAAAAAATCGTCAGAGCTAACAAAATATATAATTTCCGTGTTTTGCGTTCTTTCTTCTTCTCAATTACCGAGCCCAATTTTTTGGTATAAATTGCAAGCCTTACACTAAAAAAAAATCAGTTTTACCTACTCGTAGTACTGATTTACGGCATACTCCGCATTTCATCACAATCTACAAATTTTAGTCATTGCAGCACAACCTCCCACAAATACTCAATCAAGATCAATATGCCAAGATAATTTAATTTAAACAGCTTCAAGAATCCTTACCCAAACTATAAGTAGTCGCGTTTCTGATATGTGTTTGCTTCACTGACCTATTATTGCTCGTACCTGCATGCTATCTTGATTCACTTATGATTGTACCAATCTACAGTTTTATTCAAATATGTATGTATGATGTATTCTTGGGTTATTTCTGATAATATTTTGAAACAAAGCTTGTTTGTGTCTTGAATACTACTCAAAGTTATTATTGTATAGTGTCTGCTATTCTAGATCTCTCCATTGTTTCTCTTAACTATTGTTAATAACTATGTCGGCACTGTCTTGTAGAGGTTTTCTGGGCCATATCAAGCTGTGATTCACAGCTTTTAGCCCAGATATCCTTAAAAACTTCTGATAAAACAAAATGAATAGTGATCGCTCCCTCCCATTCTGCGAACGGAATGCGTGCGCTTCCGTTGGGGTACTTCTAACTCTTTCCTTACGATGGAAAAATTGGTCACTTTTTGACGGTTTTAGTAATATTTTTTTCAAATTAACAGTATCATGGTTACAACGTCATCCTATACATCAATTGAAAGCTATATAGATGTACTTTGCAACGATTGTAATTTTAAAAACAGATATTGATACATAATCTCTGAAATATGTTGTGAAAAACAAGATTGATTGAAAATTGAATAGAACACTTACATTTTCATGCTGATAATACACAAAAAAAAAAGAAAAGAGAACTTTTGAAATATAAAAAATGTGTTTACAAAAATCGCCTATAAGGCATGAAAGTTTGAATGTTTCAGCTTACAAAGAAAATGAGTTACAAAAAAATGTTTTCTGCCTTGTGGAAACAGCCCTTTTCCTCCAGGTTTCAAAAGTATATTTTTTTTCTCAACAAATATTCATTGCACAGCACTACAGTAAATATCAGTAAAAAGACGAATAAATACGCTATTGAACGATGGTTATTTAACAAAGAATGGTGAATAGGGGTAGAGTAGAAGAATCACAATCGAAATAAAATGCTGAGTGCTGCAGCAAGCCTGCGCAACATATGTGTTTTCCAAAACACTATATGCTGTAGGGTATAAAGAACACTTCACATTACAATAGCTAACGTTAGGAAAAAAATGAAATCTTATTTCAAAGTTGTTAGTTCCAAAAAAAGATCAACTCCTAATGCTTGCGTGCCACTGCGCAAAACAATTTCTGGTTGAGGTGAAACACAGACACACTTTGCAGGTTTTGCAGATGACGTTTCTCTTGATGTCGTGTTTCTTATCCTCGTAGCATTTCTTGCACCTTCTCCGCTTATTCAGTCTGTATGGCTTGTGGTCAGTGTACTTCGCCTGGGGAGGCGTGTGGACTTGTGGCCTCTCCTCTATGTTCAGAAGCTGCTGGTTGAGTTTCATTCGGAAAGCCAGTCTCTTCGCAGCTCAGCTGTTCCTGCATGCCATTTGCGCTGCTCTTGGCAAAGGATGAAGCCGTTCACACAGGCAGTATAAATCCTATGGAAAAAGAGCGTCTTCAACCAGCGGACGCACTTCTGAAGCACATTGTATGATGCGATCATTTGGTCTATCTTATAAACTCCAAGCATGGCAGCATTGTAATATTCGACGAGCTTCGGCTTTTTCACAGACATTTCCTGCCACCTCCCACATTGCTTCACTCGACGCCTCGAAAGCACGTGGTTGTTCGCAGAGTGAATTGTACTCATCATGCTCACCACTCGCCGATCCTTCCACTGCAAGTAGAGGACACCGCTTTCACGCATCCAACGAATGCGTCCTCTTTAGGCTCTCTTCCATCTTGTATCTTTCATTTACTTCGGAAAACCATGGAAGTCTTTCCTTGTTGTGCCACAAGCCAGGGTACACCTCTCCAACAAATGCAGAAACTGAGCTGTAGATGTATAAAAATTGTCCATAAATATATTGTATCCCTGGTCCAGATATGACTCGCAAAGCTTGGTTACTACATCAAATGCTAAGCCATTGGCGCTGGGCCTCTCGCATTTTCCTGCGTATACAAAAAATGTATTGTGTAGCCTGTTTGGGGGTCGGCAAGCACCCTTAACTTGTACCCCCGTTTCATCACTTTGTCCTTCATGTACTGACGAATCCCTGACCTTGCTTTTGATTTTACCATCCTTTCGTCAACCGATAGGCAATCTCCGTGGCTGAAAACATTGGCAGACTGCTCGTTCATGTGCTGCAGAAGCCACGACACCTTGTCCAATTTTTTTCCGGTTTCTTCATCAGGATCTGGAACGTGCAACACGCTTAGAAGAGCAAAAAAAGTTTTCTCGGCATTATTCTAGGAGGAATGCAACCGGGAAACAAGGCGCCTCCACTCCAATAGAGGTGCAGCCGCAGAAGCTCGACGGCGCCCATGTATAAAAACAGGCCGATGATCTCTGCGGCTGTGACCTCTTTGCACGATCCATCGTGCTCGGCATAGGACTGCTTCTTCGGGATTTGAATACATGCATGCTTGTTTGTGTTCATCAAATGTTATAACTTCCGCTGTGAAAAACATCACAAAAACTTCGATCGCTCTTGTGAGCCTCTTAGCTTCACTGCGCAGCGCCATACCAAAGTGAAGGCCGGGTTCTCGTTTATGGCTAAACGCCCCTCTCTGCTCTGCTGGCGGCAGCAAATCACCATCATATGCTGTAGAGACATTGTACATAAGAGATATAATATTGCCAACATCCCTACTGCATTTCAACCAGCACAAAAAACCATCATGTGTCACGAAGTGGAAAACGGAACTTAGCGTACAACAGCTGGTGACGGTCCGGGCTGGTTTTCAGTGTCTTCTCCATCGTCTGAACTAAAATCTGACGAACTCCATTCATCCCCGGAGTCACTGCTACTAGGAGCGTTCAGTCCACACGGCAGGGCCCATCGAAGCGGGGCCTCTCAATTCACCACCGGTACGTCGTTGTCGCCGCTCTAAACGGAAGGCATACGAAGCTTTCGCTTTGTCTGAAGATGCACGCACTAGAAAATTTTAGCGATAGAACGCGCTAAACTTTCAGATTGCTTCCGTATTTACGAGCTGCTAGGCTAAGTGAGTACGTGCCGTCTGACGTCAGAAAGCGCGGTTGGTTCAAACAGGTAAACGATTTTGGTCTAAAAAGCGGTCACAAAGGATTGACATTCTGATAAGACAATGTTTTTTATTTATGCGGGCGCGAACAAATCGAAAAATAAATACGTTTTGGAGAATTACCATTGCGCATTTCGGCTGAGATGGCGCTGCACGCGGCTAACAAAACAAAAACAGTCAGAAATGTTCCTTGTATGTTGCCCGGATTACCGCGTCGTGGCGCAGCGACGACAGGAAGGAAGCAGCCGCAGCAGGTCGGGACAGGAAGCACACGAGGGGCAAAGGAAAACGTCACGCTGGGTTCCGGTCAAATGTGTCAATTTCAGCGGAGCAAATATCTCTGCTCCATGGAGCGGTCCGGCATAGACGTCTGATCCCGGTCCGCCATTGGAAAAGACAACTCGCGCTGCCATTTTGCCTTTGTAATACGATTGCTCCAAACAGAGGAGAAAAACTTTATTCGGATCTGCCATTAGAACTCAACATTAAACCCGTACGAAGCAATAAATGTTTGCATTCGTTTTACTTGTAATTTCGAGACTAAATGAGTAAGGTAAATAAGTTGAAGGCAAAATAAATAGAACATATGCTAGTTGGTTCATTTCAGTTAACGGTAGGACTGCGCTAATAAGACAGGAGAGAAGACAAAAACATGGTATCGTTTTCGTTTCTGTCTTCTGTCTTGTCTTTATTCTTATTCGTACATTTACCATAAATGCATTAGTTCGGTTTCACTATATACAGCAGGAAATCAGGTAAGGTATTCGCGCTGCAGTACCTTTAACTGAGTTGAACATTTTGTCGCAATTAGTAGACGACACAGTGTGTAGTGGCGCTGCAAGGAGCGCTCACGCTAGGCTCGCCTTCATTAAATCATGCTATCGCCATCTCTCATGTACACTGTAAAAAAATTGCTCCTATTTATGGCAAAACGTGCTGGTAAATTGTTGCCGGAGGCTTTCCGTAATCTTTAAATTGTATGTGCTGTAAAAAGACTGGCTCTCCGTAGAGAATAAAACGGAAAGGTGTCGTACAAATAATGCAGGTTACGTAAACTGAGCATTTGAGAAATGCCATAAAAATAATGCACGCTTCATAAAACATAATACGGAGCAATCATTTTTTAAAATGAAATCTTCAGTAATTTTTATGGCAGTACTTTATTCATGCATGGTCCCCCCGTAATTATAAAACATGTAGTTCATTTCGTGTTTATGACAGTTCCAGAAATTCAAAACTAGTGTTTTATTCCAGCCATTCCATGTAAACACTTCAAAAGCTGAACTATTCCGAATCCTTCTGTATGAAATGGGATGCACATGCATTCATAAAAAGCTGTGTTGTGTGTTGAAAAAATTAAGAATGCTGTACATGGTGAACAGAATTGATATATTTGATACAGCAGCCATGATGAAATGTTAAAAAAAAGTACAGCATTGGTTCAGTCTTGCACAGCTTTTCTGCCTCTTGTGCTGTTGTTGCATACAACTGAAGAATGCAGTGGTGAATGCCCCTCATAAGACGCCTTTCATCCAATGGTGTTGGCTGGTTCTCATGATGTCGTGGCTAATCCTCTAAATGGGATGAACCATGACGCCATGACAATTGGCCTATGCTATTGGCTGGAGAGACTCCTATGAGGGGTATTTTCAGCTGTGTTCTTGAGTTGCGTCTGACTTTCGTACGCCACATGGGTTCACTGTTTCCTGCAAAACAAAAACATGCACAGTCAATTCTGTAATGAGCAGTGTAGTGCAAGTTGTTTTGACAAAGCAACTCTGTTGTTTTTCCTTGGTATGCCATGACTTACAGACAACAGATCTGAGCTTACACTTAAAATATGCACAAATGTATGCAGCAGCTGGTTAGCCAAACAAAAATACTGTTATAAATTTTCAGCAGAGGACTACTATGCAACATGGTTCTGCAGACTACTAGTTGCAGCAAACTCCGCAAGTGCTAAAGAAGCAAAATACCTAATATTATGGCGAAATACCTAATGTTATTTTTTACACGTTAAGGGTATAAAACATGCCTCATCTATAAACATATGCAGATATAAACTCCTCTACAAAAGAAGCCCACATAAAGCCCAAAAACAACTTTGTGGGTGGCCCTTCACATTTATTTATTTTTACATGTACCTACATTAGCCCGTAGGGGCATTAGAGTACGGGGGTGTACCACAGTATTCTTCATGTATTAGTGCCGAGGAAACACATATAAACAAGTTAAACAATAATAGAGGATAATGCAGGCACTCTGATAGGACATAGCAAGAGCATGCGACAAAATATGAGCGTAAATGAACACTGTGAATTAAATGGAAATACATGGTAACGTCGCCATGCGCACTAAAAGTTTGCTACGTTTGAAACGTGGTAAAGTGAACGAATGTTCCCCCCACCATGTCGGCATAAGACCCCAACATACAGACAGACAGAAAATCGACATACAGACTACGGAAATCGGTGTTAAACCAGAGCATCCTTTAGCACCGGAGAAAATTATGAATCGGATGTAGCCACAGCGATGTCGTGGGGAAGATTATTCCATGCACTGATTGTGCGTGGAAAAAATAAATGCGCAAAAACTGAGGTACACGCTGATATTTCTTTAATCATATATGCGGGTGATCTCGAAGCTGGGCAATGTACATAGGTGGTAAAAGACAAGCATCTTTGTTCAGTACGGTGCGACAATAAAATATATCAACGTGAAAACACGAGTCGAAAAAATTCCCGACATGAGCATAGAAGAGGCCATTCTAAACTACTTTTGATGTCAGTGATACTGCTACAATGCGAATAGTTGTGGGATACAAAACAGGCGGCTCGGTTCTGAAATTTTTTTCCAATCTATTGTCAAGAAATTGCGTGTAGGGGTCCCATATGACACAAGCATATTCTACGATTGAGTGGACAATTGTTACGTAGAGCAGTTTTTCAAATCTTGGGGAGCATATTTAAAGTTTTGTCTGATAAAATTTAAAGAGCTAGCAGCCTTCAGAGTTAAAGTGTCTACATGGCGGTTCTATGTCAAGTCGAAGCTAAATGTTACTCCTAGGTATTTTGCCTGGCTTACTTGAGAGATCATTTCAGTATTTAAATATTACTGAGTATTGATCGGTTTATGCTTTTGGGTAAAACGAACATGCTTGTATTTATACACATTTAGACACATAAGCCAAGAGCGACACCAGGATGAAATACAGTTGAGGTCATTTTCAAGTTCTATCCTGTCCGAATCATGTTTTATTCCTCAGTACAAGACGAAATCATCGGGGTACAATCTAATTTTGGAGGTTATACCGTAACCAATGTCATTTAGGTAGATAAAAAACAGCAGTGGGCCGAGCACTGACCCCTGGGGCACACCTGAAAGCACGGAAACGTCTGTCGATTGGGATCCATTAATCAAGACCTTTTGACTGCGTCCTGTCAAATAATTTTGTATCCAGCAAAGTATATCGCGTGGAAAGCCAAGGAAGGATAACTTATGCAAAAGCCTAATAAATAGCCTAATAAATATCGTAAAGAGATGACCTCTTTTTTAGTGGTATATAAAACCTATTATCAGAGATGTGCAGATACATAATTTTCCACAGAGGAGTAACTTAAGCTGCATACAATGTGAATGTGTCTAATGTTCAAGACATCTGTTAATTCCACGCATTACCAACATTTAAGCACAAGTTGAAAGCATCACGAAGCAAAACGTCGACTTACAACTTGAAGCCCTAGTTTGTTTACAAGGTTCATAATTTTTGATGGCACAGATGTCCTGGAACGTTTCACATCTTTCTGCCTGCTTTCATTAGGCAGATTTAAGTCAAACTGCCTGTAGGGAAAAAAAAGACATGCTTTACATGTAGAGTCCTTTGCATACGAGTGCACTGCTCAAAAATGCCAACACAGATTTATGTCTCGAAAGTATCATGACGCAGTGACAGCATGAAAGCGTAAGTGTGTACAGACCATGTGTATAATAATTTGCAAGACACCATTTTGTTTGCCCCTCCTCTGCAATGCCTGCCTAGGGCCATTAAAACGTTTAAATAAAGAAGCAGCACTTTTGAAGTATGGCCAATGTTTATACTGGTGATACTGAAACCAGATATTCAGAAATATTGCCTACATCGAACACACCAATTATCCCCATTAAAATCTTATGCAAAAATACAGGGAAGGCGCATTGTATATCGAATTCATATTTCCTAACCGCGCTCTTCAGTCACTTTCTGTGCGCACAGACGGGTCGGTTGTGCGGTTTTGGGAACCTTCTTATAGTGCTAGCACTGTGAAACTGCATGCAGAGGTTAACGTGGCATGTGCTTGAGGGTGGTCTTAGGTCTCGTGCAGTCACTTCTCATGCCACATCACTGTTATGCTGTAAAGTCAAGCTAACTTAAGTCTAGAGTCTAGAGACGGCCCTCACTTGCTTCGCTGCTGAAGGCGTTGTGGGAGAGAGCAAACTGTGGCTTCATTTTAATGTATGAGTATTCAATTTATGGTGCACTAGCAACAGAATTGGACCTTTTAAAATAAACAGTCCCTAAGCACCGCACGCTACAGTTTTTATTCTAAGAAAGTTAGGCCGACCAATGCCTAGCGTGTGGTGCACTGCCAGCACGTCGGTGGGTGGCACATTACTGCAAGAAGGTCATCATTGGCTTGAGTGAAACGTACTCTTGCGTCTAGGTCATAGGCAAGCTTATTATTAATACTGTCATGGCCATAGGTAAGGACGAAGTGCTGTGCATGTAAGATGACGAGGACGAAATGTGTGTTCAGGCGTTGGCGCCAGTTTGTTGCTCTGATATTTGGTGGGCTCACGCTGTACATGCCTTCAATATGCTATATAATATCAAATTATTTTGCAATCTCGAGTACAATATATCCTGGTTCGACTGCAATACAGCTTTGTTCTCATGCCAGGAAGTTGCGACGTCAGTATTCAGGCTTAGTTATGTCTCCATAATTGAGCTCAAGTATATCCCACAGAGTTGCCAGTTATACAAGCTTCAGGCACTACTAGCCTGCCCAGTCATTTTTCATCTTCTTAAGGCGCAGCATGTGGACACAAGTGAGCAAATTAATTTCCGGTTGGTAACTGTTCTTTGGAATAGCTGTGCAGTATATTGTGTACGGCAAGAAAAGTATAAGAGGCAGGTGTAGCTGCGGACAAATGAAGTAAAGTAACTATTGTGTGTATGAGAAGCTTCAGATGCCGAAGAAGTATGCTGTCAAAGGCTGCAGTTACCTATTCTGTTATATATCAGCAATCAGGTATAGTACAAACAGCAGCGGCTGGATTTTACACTGAGGGCCTAGAAGAAACAATTAACCGACATCAAGCTGTCCGTGCTGCCCCTAAGAACACTTGGCCAATTTTTTAGCAGTATCACAAAGGTGTAGAGCAGATGGTTGCACAGCACCCTGTGATGCAGTGAGGCTGCAAAGAGCCAAGAATATGCACATGCATTCAAAGTGCTTGCAAAGTGCTTGCCATTTTCATCCTCTTTTTCCGCTCTGCTATGTCACATTTAACTTGTACATAAATGATATTACGTGCATTAGTAGCAACGCAGAATACGTAACATATGCAGACGACACCACAATATTTTTTCGCAGTCGTTCCTATCATTCTCTTCAATCCGAAATAAACAACACTCTGGAAAAACTGACCACCTGGAGCGAAATAAACTCTTTACAGATTATTGCTAATAAAACAAAGGCCATTATTTTCACTACCAGACAAGCAGCCAGCGCTCCAGAGATGACGTTCACTTTAGGCGACGCAGATGTAGAAATCGTAGATTCTGTCAAATGTCTTGGTGTCCACTTTCACAAATATATGTCCTGGGACACGCACATTGACCACGTTACCACACAGATAGCAAAAGCTGCTGGGGTCATAACTAAATATAAATCGTACTTACCGACGGCCGTTAAATTACACATTTACAATTCACTTTTCCTTTCACATGTTAACTACTGTCTCTTAGTGTGGGGTAAAACAACACTTGGTAATTTAAATCGCATACATGTCCTACAGAAAAGAGCGATCCGCAGCATAGCAAATGTTCATTATCGTGAACATACATCCGAACTTTTCACTAAATTTGACATTCTTTCCATCCATCATATGTACTCATTCTACCTTGCAAAGCGATATAAGCATGACTCGCTTGAAATTCTCCGTACACTTGCTAACTTGACCCCTCAAACACGACACTACAATACACGCACTAATCTAATTTGGAAAATTCCTTACTCACGCTTAAGACTATCTGAACAAATGCTCCGTCATGCCCTACCGACCCTACTAAACCACCTTCATTGTCAAGGAATTAACATAAGCACCATTACCAACAATATGCTTATGTCCTTTGTAACGCGACAGTGAGCGTGTATGAAATTGTTGTATTTTAGAAATTGTCTTGTAGAATTGGTGTGCTACCGTGGCTGCATTCCTTGTACATACTGACCTTTATTTGTGGCTCTAAAATGAGTATATTATTTTTGTATTGCATATTACACATACTGACTTTTAAACTTTCTAATGTATAAAGATGTATGTTTCTTAATGTTCCACTGTATATGCCTCATAAATAGGGGGCCCGAAGCTCGTCAAGTGGAAACTTCCACTTTTTCTTCGAGCCCTCCTCGTCCTCCGCTAATCTTTTTGTGAGGAAGAAATAAAATTATTGATTGATTGATTGATTGATTGATTGATTGATTGATTGATTGACAGCACTGTACGGCTGTTGTTCAGCACTGTTGTGGTACTGTTAAAGAACTGGCCGTGTGTACATCAAGTTCAGCTTGCCAAAGCAGTACAATGCACATGTGGAGACACACAGAAAAACTATGCATTGGGTACTGGAACCTACACCAGGCAAGGTTTAGAAAAAACAAAATAAGCTAGTCCAAAATAGGCTAGTCAGTGGTCGGTGCACAGAATACATTTGCAGCGCATAAAAATATACTAGGAGGCAAAATGCTTCTTATTAAAATGGCTGCAAGATCTGTAAACATTATATTGCCAGAATTACTAGGAAAAGAAGTTGGTCCCAAAGTCATTTAATGTGTGGCACTCACTTTTGTACAAATTTGAGGGATATGGCAGCACCCTCTGGATACTCCTGATTCATTATGTAGTATAATATGAAGGCAGTACATGCTGCTTCAGTGAAGTCACTTGCTTCTGAAAAAATGATTTGGTTCTCACAACAAAGCACTGTTCGCTGTATATGCTTTCTGGAAAATGAAGAGCCACAGTTAAAAGACTTAAAATTTTGAATCCATGCAGTGCTTGTTCCTTTTCTGCTAACTCCTGAACCACCATATATTTTAAACAAAAGTCAAAGAAGTCAATTCCTAGCAATGACAAACAGAAGAAAATAAGATTAGACTGTATTGGTTGGGACAGAAAGTCCTTACGGTAGCTGTATTGGTTGGGAGAGAAAGTACTTACGGTAGTATAGTAATTCCATACTAATTGGGTTAAACGCAGGATAAGGCCAATGCTAGAATTTTACCTTCGAGATAAAATGTAGTCCTCAATTAGAACTCTGAGGTATGCAACCTGGGCAGGTGTTATCTTCGGTGCAAGAAGAACATCAGTTATTTGCATTAATGTAAGCACAAGGTGATAAACTAGATCATCTGTCTGCCACATTGGTGCCAATGCAGAAAGGCAGCAGCTTAAGTGGAGTGCAATTTTGCATTGCATCCCCAGAAAGCTTAAAGCCCTGGCTGAGCACTTTTGCAGGCGTATTGCGCAAGTCAAATTTGGTATATTTGACTGTTGATATCCTGTTTTTCAGGTAATCATATGTGAACCAGCATTTCTTGTTCACAAAATAATCAATATACAATGCAACATCATGCTTAACCACCCCCTCAAAGAGGTCATGTGCAATGCATGTCAGCAGTCTAGAATTACACACATGGAAAAACTTAACGGCATGGAATGGAGACTGTTCAACAATACGACAGTCACTATTAGTTGAGGAACTTCCTGCAATGCGCTCGACGCATTCATCATAATGCTGAGGCGTTCGCTTTTCCCCAGTCGCAAGAGGTTCCTGCTCAAAATGAGAGCGAGTAACAAAGCAGAACCTGCAAAAGTAAGTGCTTGTGCTAAAATTCCGTGCAAAGTCACCAACGCCATGATTGCCAAGGTTGCCTCCCATTATAAAGTCTAGCCGCACATCATGATGGGCTCCACTGATCAACACTCCTGACTTCTCAAGACTGACCATGTCCTCTCTCAATGGCTGCAGCACCTTTGCCAACCCAAATTCTTTGATATCCTACTGGCGGCATAGCAAAACCACCTCCGTGGCTTTCACACGAGACCTACAGTACAAAGACACATTTCCAAGTGTCAGGTACACACCCAGCAGCTTAAAATCGCCCTTCGCAGAACCTGGAGGGTTTGCAATTTCAAATTCATTTTGATATAACAAAATTCGTATCGATTTACCCTTCATGTTTTTGAGAGGCTCACACAAAATGTAATCTTCCAAACATTCTTCAGAAGCCGTATTCTTCTCACTGCTTACCTGAGATGTTGAGAGTTTCATAAGGCTTTCAGCTGGTACATTGTGATATATAGACTCATTATTCTGCCTGCTGAGGCTTAGAGACACTTCCACGGGTTCTATAAAGTTGAAGTGTTCTTTATAAATGTCGTGGCGGTAGTATGATGACCTCAGAGTTGTAGACATCCCACTATGAAGCGCGTCTTTTGTAAACACTCATCCAATTTTCACGAGTACGTCTTCTGGAACGTCAACCAGGCCCTCCAATGAAATCTGATTCCTCAAGCTATGCAATGTATCAATCTCCTTAACTATGGTTTGTACTGTGCTTGCTGGCAAATGATGTTGCATTTCCAGCTTAAGCAGAAACTAGGCAAGGTTGGTAGTGAAGAGGTTGCTACTGGAGGGGTAGCTAGCACTGGCCCCGAAGCTACATACATTATTTGTATCTGTGGCTGATGATTGTCGACTGTGGTCAGCTTCTGGCATGCTCTCTGGCTCCAATTCCAGGTGAGCACTAAGTGCTTTCTAAAATGCCTCTGCCCTTTTGGCGGTACCTTGAGACATGCATTCTGAATGAACCAGCTGTTCTCAACACACTAACACACCCAGTAAAAGGGCACACAACTGCTTCAGCTGAGTTGCTCAAGTGGCTGGCTACATGACACAGAAATTGGGAGCGGTTAGGTTCTAAAGTCCCGCATGATGAGACAGGACACTGGAAAAGGCTGCTATCAGAGTCAAGGCGTGGTCTCTTATGGCGCCTCGAGAGATAGCTTCTAAAGCTTCCATATTTACTAAACATAGCACCACATGAACCGATTGGGCAAGGTGCACCAGCCGCTACGCTATTCTGAAACTTGAAATGGTCAAAGTAGTGTGACAATGAATGAAAACTTTAGCTTCAAACATTACAAGAGGGCATATTTGACTAGTGATGAGCACTAAACACATCTACACAGAAAGAATATGCATCATGAAACATTATGGTCACACTCACATGAAGCAGTTTGAGTTACACTGGGATTGCTGGTGTGTTCCACAAGAGCTTGAATCACCGCAAGAAATGTCCTTGACAGCTTTGTACGGAAGCGCTGATTGAAGCTTCTGGTAGCAACTTGCCATCCAATCAGCCCCTCAGAATGAAACTCGGGATCACAGTCGAAGCTGCAGCCCTCAGGAGTTCCAAACACAGGCTTGGGAATAAAAGAAAATTAGAAGATTAGGACGAGTAATCATTTCCTATAGTGTAGAGCACACAGCGCTTTAACTTCCACAGGAAAAATCTATTGCTTGCTTTGAACTGTACTTTGGCCAGACGCCTAAAAAAAGCAATTGTAGGGAGACAGGCCGAAAGTGCCTAAGGAGGTTACATAAGCATTCTAGGTGTGCGATTCGATGTATTGCTCCGCTTGCTTACATCCATCTATGGACCGGGGAAGCCCCACTTCCTCGCCACCTGCTAGCTAAGTCATGTTCGTTCATTTTCACCACCTCAGAGCTATCAGTCAGTTCAGTAATTTGTTGTACTGCATCTTGGGCAGTGACACAAAACCGTGCATGGCCGTCACAAAAAACTATCATGTTCCGGCTGAGCAGCAGTCCCATTGCTGCCATCAACACGGAGATCATACTCGTTCAAACCAGTGCCACAACCCAATGACAACGTGTCAAACTAGCTCTTAGAAGTATACTTCCACTTCTGTTTTCGTCTGTGAGCTCTAATTTAAACTGTGTTACATTTTTAATGACGACAACAATTCCTCCTATAAGCACCACTCCAAGTACTACCACCGTCACCTTAATTACTGGTGGGCTAGAAGGAGTCTTTCCACGTCACGGAGTGACTCTTCAACTGCGGAAGTGACTTCTGATCACAATAGACTGCTGCTTTAAATCAACAAAAATAGTCAGTTTTCATTAATCGAAAAATATTATTCAGCAAAAAAAAAACTTGCGTTCTAGAATAAACATCCAAAAGAGTATGCCGAATTTTAATAAATAAAAGCTGAAAAGTCCAACAGATAGCTATGAAGGATACTTATGTTAAGAGCACCATGCGCTGACAATGCAGAGCACACCAGCGTAGTCGCATGTTGTGGGATATCTTTACTATGGAATGGTTCTTGAACAGATGAGAGATACTTTTTAGCGGAAAACAAAAAAAAAAACAAACAGGACTGCATTACAGAACTGAGTCCAAAAAAGGTCTTTACAGGGCCGTCTACAATTCTCTTCCGACCTGACTCGACGCTTGTAAGCTGTATTCATCTTACTCTCCTCGTCGGCTCCAGCCTTTTCCCCCGAGTTCATCTAGCGCAAGAGCCGTCTCGAATTCACCGCGGACGTGCCGTGCCATGTACGGCCGTGCGGTATCTATGCCGAATCTCGCTTTTGCTCCCTCCATTCGCGTTCGTGGCCACTTCTGAACGACGCCGCAATTTTTCGCCAGGCTGCAATCCCGTGACGAGAAGACAACCGAGCTATGTGCTTATATCTGGTGTTAGGCCTGTTTACACAAGACGCGACATGGGCACCGTTGTTTTTATTTCTTCTTAACATCCCCACACTGTATTGTCTCACGGTGGCCATCGACTGTGCTGATCACCGCTGCCTGAACTGTCTCACGTGGATCGCGGACACTCGACGACCAGCCGACACGGCAACCGCTGCTTTACGTCTTACGATCCGAAGTCGAGCGAAGTGCACACAAAGCGGCGGGTAAAACGAGACGCGCGCTGAGGTGTTGTGCGTGGCTCGCTTCCATGGACGACCTTCTTATGGATTCGATGTGCATTTACTACATGAGCAAATAGCAAGGTTGGCGCAACAGGTCGCGAAGCGAACACGTTTATGGCTCTCAACGCGGGAACCGGCGCCATGAAGGCGATGCAGCACAGCACACCACATTTGATAACGTTAGCAAACTGACCCTTACCTTGTCGCGAAGAACAGAATGCTCCAAAAGGAAGCAGGCTCACGCCGGGCTGCTCGTTGAGGAAGGAAGGTCGTTCCAGGTGAGTACAAAGACTGCGCTGCTTTGATGCGGGGAACGAAGAGACGTGCACGCCAAACAACGCGCTCCATATCGGTGACGCGAAGTACACTATAGCCAAACTTTTCCTCTTTCATGGCTATAACCAAGTTATAGCCAAGTCAAGTAGCCAAATGCCGCAGTGCACATGGATAAATGGAAGGGGGATAGAAGCGTCACCTTCCATGTGGGGTGGTCGCAGATGCTTTTACGCTCTTTTACTCATCGCATCAACGTTGCTAGACTGTGGAAGGAGAAAATACGGACAGGATACGGATAACTCGTCCGTTTTCTCCTGACGGCAGATGTCGTAACCTACTTAAGGACAATTCTGCCAAAAAGTTACGGAATTTTTTTGCAGTGTACTTCTCTCTTCATCGTCTTGCCGCCACGTAACATTTGGTGGGACGCTCGGGGTAATCATCGCCATACTGGTGCTGGAGATTGAGCGTCCAGCCTGTGCCGTGGTCGTCGATCGTGTGTTTATGTCCGCACCGCTCGGCTGTGCCCCAGCTCGCCAGACCAGAACCGACCATGCCGTCACCACAGCCCCGTCCCCCGCCCCGACCAGAATACATGGCGACTTGACGACTCCGCCTCAACTAGAACTTATGACCCCACCAATCCGAAAAGCCACCAACATGTTCGAACACAGCCCCGGCCCATGCCGTTCGGTGTGTTCATGGGCCTCGACCGTCTGCTCAAGGTGACCTAGCTACGGCCCGGCAGCTTCCTGGACCAGCACTGATTTGATCGTCATCTGCTCATCTATTTCATCGTAACGGCAGGCCCTGCACATGCTTCTTTTCTGTGTTCATCCCTCCTGTCACGCCCATCGTCACGTCCTGCGTTTCATTGTCGCTGTCATTCTTCTAGTTCGCGCGATTGGGACGATCGCTCGGAAGCCCCGGGTAGTGTCGCGGACTAGAAGACGACAAAGTGGGCAGTGGCGCGACACAGAACGCTCGCGCTAGGCCCGCCGCCATTAAATCGCGTCATCGCTATCTGTCGTGTAGTCCTGTTTTAATCAGCTTGCTGTCATGTAACAATATTATTTTATAATCAAAGGCTAAATTTATACAGTTACTCTGGGGCATTTGATAAGGGACGTGCGCTTGTGATTAGTGAAAAACGTGATTATTTGCTATGAATACATAGGACTAATCACCTAAGACCTCACGTTCCATAGCTCTAGTATATCAGCTACAGTGCATACGCACCTCCCATGGAGGTGAATAGCCTGGAACGATTAAATGCCACGTCGAACTACTGTAAGCTTTTAATTTATTCTCTAACACTGCAGCGACAACAAAAAAGACAGACTTATATTTTTGTTCCTTGTCCGCTGCATCTCTGAGCTACATAATTGCCTTATTATAAAAGTAGATTAAGAAAGGTTTATCTTTCAAGGAAACAGCAGCCTACTGCGGCGGAAAGCTGTTTATAGTTTAACTAAAATCTGGTCTTCTTTGTATGGATGTACTAGAAAACACATGCTCGGAAAGTTTTATTGTGCATGCTCATTACCCAGACTGATTAGGAACAGTACTAACTAGCCCAGAACGGTGGACATGCTATTCTTGTGCACGTGTGAAATATTTTTTTTAGAGAAACGACTTCCCAGCTGTTTTAAGCAGTCAGCTATTCCCTCGACACTTGCCATTTGCTTTTTTTGTTGTTGTAACTGCAGCAGCAGAAAGATGTCTGAAGCGATCAACGAAACGTAAGCAGATTTTCGCGCCACAAGCATTTCGGTGCTATACGGTGCATCTGCTTCATTGCCATACCGAACGCGAAACTAAGTCGCCTCGTTCCTAAAATACTGCGACTAAAAGAAAGAGTGAACGTTCGCTGGGTGGTGTGAAAAATGTTTCAGTTAATTTTTCCTTCCGCTGATATTGCACAGCTTGGCGTTATTTGCGGCTTGGCTGGTGGCCTGTAGCTTGCGGCCGCACTGGTCCTTCGTCGATAGGGTTAATGTATGCGAGCCAGCCCTGTAGTAAGATATACACTGTTGCAAACCCAAAAACACTCAACTAGAGGGCCATTTTTTTTAGTTTCACATGGCAATAAAGCGTATAAAGAAAAGTGGTTGGTTTGGTTTATGGGGGTTTAACGTCCCAAGGCGACTCAGGCTATGAGAGACGCCGTAGTGAAGGGCTCCGGAAATTTCGACCACCTGGGGTTCTTTAACGTGCACTGACATCGCACAGTACACAGGCCTCCAGAATTTCGCCTCCATCGGAATTCGACCGCCGCGGCCGGGATCGAACGCGCGCCTTTTGGGCCAGCAGCCGAGCGCCATAACCGCTCTGCCGCCGTGGCGGCTGCATGAAGAAAAGCAAATGGATGTAAAAGAAACGCTTGTGGCGGTGGTAGGTGGTGGTCAAAAATTTCATTGACAGAGACGAGTTTGGGGCATGCAGGCCTGACGTTGACAGCCCGGTCCGTGGAGAGAGAGAGAGAAATAACATTTATTAGCCCCCGTCAAAACAATGATGGGTATCCGAGGCGCCGCTCGGTCCCAGCCATGTCCTCCCCCTCAGCCGTCGACCGGGATCTCTTGGATCTCAGCAGCGGCAAGGGCGAGACGGATGACTTCACGTTGTTTAGTTTCTTCCTCGTTGTTAAGCAGTGCCTCCCAGGACTCATCTGTTCTGTCAAGTTGTCCAAAGCTCGGACATGTCCATACCATATGGATCATCTCCGCTATACCGTCGCAACGTTTGCACCTGGGGCTGAAAATCTCAGGGTGCCACTTGCTATAAAGCTGAGGGTTAGGGAATACTCCGATTTGGAGCTTGCGCCACACAACCTCTTCGTTTTTGGTTAGCTGCTTACTTGCTTTTGGAAGTACCGCTCGGCCTAATTGGTAATGGTTTAGGATTTCCTGATACGTGTTAAGGTCGTCATCGAACTGTAGGAGCTCCTCATCGCGCGAGGGAGACTGGGTTGTGCACAAGACGCCACTGGGGTTCCGGAAAGTAGCTAATCCTCGGGCCAGTGCGTGCGCTTTCTCGTTTCCCCTCAACCCTTGGTGCGCGGGTGTCCAAATGAGTGCTACCAGTTCTGCCGGTGGTGGACCGCCGGCCAACACTCGTGCTGCTGTAGCTGAAATGCAGCCCGCGTCAAACTTTCTAATCGCTGATTTTGAGTCACTCACAATAATTTTAACCTGTTGTTGAGTTAGAGCCAGCGCAATGGCCAACTCTTCCGCCCCCGTTACTGTCGAGTGTCTATTGCTGCAACACGCTAACGGGCCTCCGTTTTCCCTAGTGGCTACCGAAATGTGCCCAGAACTGTTTGTGCATTGTGCGGCATCCGTATACAAGAAATCCTGTCTGCCCTGAAAGCGGGCTTGCAACGCTACTGCTCTTTCCTTCTTCCGGCTCTCATGGTAGATGGGATGCATGTTTTCGGGGAGTGGGGGTATCTTTAATTTGTCCCTAACCTGTCTAGGAACCGGGTCTGTACGTCTCGAGCACGCTCGAGGCTCGTGCCCCAGCTTCTCCAGAATGCTGCGACCGGTACGACTGCGCAAAAGTCTCTGATACTGCGATGTCCTTGCAGCCTCAATGAGCTCTTCGAGGGTATTCGAAACCCGTAGACTCAAAATCTTGTTTGTTGGCGCACAGGGTGGTAAACCTAGTGCTGTTTTTATCCCTTTACGGATTAAAACATCCAGTTTGTCTTTTTCCGCCTGGTAAAGCTGCAAATAAGGTGCCACGTAGACTATCCTGCTGATTATAAAAGATTGCACTATCCTAAGGAGGTTAGCTTCTTTCATACCCGCATGTTTGTTAGCGATTCGTTTTAGAAGTCGGCAAGTTTGACTGGTGCTAGCCTCTAGTCTCTGAATCGTTTCCGAGTTCCTGTCGTTCGCCTGAATTCGTAATCCTAGAACCCTAATGCTTTCCACCGCTGAAATTACGTTACCGTTGACCCTCAGTGTGATTCCCGCGTTATACGGTCCGTCCTGCTTTATGCGCCGACGCTGTGGCGACCGCATGGGCGCGAGAAATAGCGCTTCCGATTTCTCGGCCGAGCACCTGAGCACCTGTGGATGTGCAGGGGCATTGACAGCCAAATTGAACTGACGCTTCAAAGATATAGATGTAACAGAAAAATACTTAGAACCAATCGGTCCGTGGAGGTCTTCTGCCGGACCGTGTCTTCAGAGCGTAAGCCTCGCAATCCTCCCAGCTGGTGACGTGCTCCACAGTGGGTCCCGCGGGAGAGGATCCGCCGGGCATTTGAATAATATGTGGGCAACGGTGGTGGTGGGGTGGTTGCAGAAGAAGAGGGGTCGGTGAGGGTTTGTTTTTTGTTTTGTGTTAGGTTTTATGGCAGATAGGCAACTAAGGCCATCATTCGCCAAGCTCAAGGTATAGGAAAATTGTTTTCTGCAGAATTCTAGATAAATAATAAAATCATTGGCAGAGTAGAGGGCCTAGAACGTTAAGTAGTACTACCTAGGGATGACAAACGAAATTTATTGTAGAAAATGACACCAATAAAAGCTTTAAAATGGTCCGGTAACCTCCGCAACCATCCTTGCCTGGGCAAGGATGTTAAGCCTCCAAACCCATAAAAAAAAACCCTCAGCGTTCTTATGAGGGATTCTGTGGCTGAGGTGTATTATAAAATCAAGAGAAGTACTTGAATGTATTCAAAATTTTGAAAAAAAAACATGCTTCTCTTAAAAGGCTAACATGTCAGCAATTGCATTGACACTTAAGAGCAGTGCTGGGTGAAAAGGGATGCATTCTTTATAAGATTGAGTAAAGTACCTTTACTTAGTTTTTCGAGTTGCATGATAATAAATTACGATTTACTGCGAGTTAATCTCCACATTTTTCACAGAGGGGTTTGTATTATGTCTTATTTGAACTTTCTGACGGGCTAGTTGGTACATTTCTATTAAATAGCATGCGGTAACAGGACGTACACAGGAAACTTGGAGAAACTTCTTTCCTCTGTCTCCAAGTTTCCTGTGTTCGTCCTGTTAGCACAAGCTATTTAATAGAAATGTCTTATTTGGTCAACAGAAACTTATTTTTCCAATATGAAACGACCTTTTATTACTTTCATGAAATATTCTTGATGTTTACATGATTTCTATTCTCCCAAGATGGGCTTAGCAAGGCGTAGTTTTCTGTTTACTTCGCTTTCCCAAGCCGCTGGCCATTTATCTTCCAACTAAGTGAGCATTAAGCTCATGCGGTCTTTATGGGGCATGTGGATTTTCTTGATTTCACCGCTGCAAGCCGTGAAGTGCACGTGTCTGCTCTCTCATTTCCCTGTAACCCGGCGTGGCTCGGCACCCAGCAGAATCTTATCCGGCGACCTTCTGTGGTGATTTCTTTCTAGTTTTGTATTATGCTTCCCTAAAAAAGGGGTGCATTGAGTTAAATTATACTGTTTTTAATATTGTAATTAATTATTTTGCGTACAGCTACACACACACCATAATATTCAGCAGTGCAAAATGATGTGTAATTTGGCACCCTTAGTATTTATTACAATTTCCTTGTACTGCAGCACTCTCGACATATTTGCTCAATTTTCAGCCATATCTGTGGAAAATTTTGTGCAGCTTGCATATTTTCTTTAACAGCCAGATATTCGTGTAGTATGTGTTAATGTGGCGTTCGTTTTTTGCGAAGGTCTGTTAATGTGAAGTCACTTACAGAAGGTAGGCTCTAGCACGGCGGCAGAGAATTGTGTCTTGGGGCAATTTAGGTGGATCGTCTAGCAATCCTAACTCCTTACAATTACCTTCGAGGCGTAACAACGGAGGTGTTATTGAGCAGGGCTTATTATTGAATAGAGTCTTGGAAGGGTGCTTTGCGACTCTGGGGTGTTTCGGCAGGGACTATAATTTTAGTATGTCTACGCATATGAACCTTTTTCTGCTATTTGTGTGGGGCGGTTCATCTGTTCCGACATGAAGAGTGTTCAGGGGGGCGGGGGGGGGATGTTTTCTGTACGCCCCCATTTGAGAGACGCAAACATAGGCTCGCACGTGATCGAGTCGTTTAAAGTTGGATAGTATCGCTGGCACAAGCACTACACATCCATAATCTAAGGTAGAGCGTACCACAGAGCGGTAGATTTGCAAAAGACCTGTTCTAGCGGATACCCAGTGTTTCTTGAAAATAATGTGAGTATATTGCGGGAATGTCAGGCCTTCTTGTCGAGAGTGTTTATCAGAGGTATAAATGTGAGTTTTTGTCAAATGTAGTGCGTAAAAATTTATGTTCATTTTTTACAGGCAATTCGCTTTCGTTTAGCTATAAAGTGGGGTCGGTTTGTAGGCCTTGTTTGAGCGAAAACAGAACAGCTACTGTCTTCTGAGTAGCAAACTGGAAACCATTCCTATCGGACCGTGTCACAAGTTTCTTTATTGCCAAGTTTATTTGCCTCTCCCATGTTGCTGCGTTTTAGGGTGTGCAGACTATTTGAACATCGTCGACCTAGACTGAATACGTAATTGGTTTCAGGATTGTTTTCGGTATGGAATTCATACTAATAATAAAAAGCATTTTGCTTAAAATACACCACTGAGGTACTCTATTTTTCAGACAGAAGTTCCTTGAGAGGATTGAGCCTAGGCGTACATGAAAAGAACTCTTAGGCGGGAAATCACCTAGGCAGTTTAACATAGAATGGTGGATGCTAGCGGTTGCGTTCTGTCGTGTCTGGCTTTGTAGCGAAAGCTACACTAGGCTAGTCAGCGGCGCATTTAGGGTAAGCGTCTCTAGTCACTAAGTCACTACTGCGAATGCGCCACTAGTTGCACCGAGCCACAGGTGTTCGCCGCTGCGCCGAGCCTTTTGAAAATTGGTTTTTGGGAAAGGAAATAGCAAAGTATTTGTCTCACATAACGGCGGACACCTGAACCGCGCCGTAAGGGAAGGAATAAAGGAGGGAGTGAAAGAAGAAAGGAAGAAAGAGGGGCCGTAGAGGAGTGCTCATGAATAATTTCTACCACCTGGGCATCTTTAACGTGCACTGACATCGCACAGCACACGGGCGCTTTAGCGTTTCGCCTCCATCGAAACGCAGCGGCAGCGGTCGGGTTCGAACCCAGGTACTCCGGATCAGTAGCGCCTTAACCACTGATCCACCGCAGGGGGTCACCGCGCGTTTTCTCAAAATCCAATTTTCAAATTCGTCCTTTTCGCTTTCTTGTTTCCCTCCCTCATTTATCCCTTCCTTACGGCGCGGTTCGGGTGTTTGACAGCGATATGTGCTACCGTTACTGCGACATTTTATCTCCTTAAAAACCAAACAAAACAAGTGAGTCGCCGGTGTTCATTGGGTTCATTCACGTTGAGAACGTGTAGAGGCCGTTCATTTTCACGAAAGGAAGGGCGCATGACTTCCTCCTCGGGTCAGTGGACACCTCAAACTCGCTTTCATGTACGTTTCCAGCCGCAAAAGCCTGCTTTGATTGCATTTCGCACACTGCCTCTCTGTCACCACCGTCTCACCTCGTTCACCATCTCTCTCTCACCACCGCCACGTACTTCAAAGCGCTATTGAGGCGGCCACTGACGCAGGGAGCCAGACATGCACCCTTCCTTTCCTCAGAATCGTCGGAGTCTAGAGCGTTGTCAACGCCAACGAAAACGAACACAATGAACGCCGACAGCTTTCGCTTTGGATCCTGGATTAGCTCATCTAATCCACATAAAATTTTTACGCTATGAAACCTAAAGTAGTTTAACATCCTGCTCCGGTTGCGAAGCTAAACTATGTGGTGAAGAATCCCCACCCACCAGGTTGTGTCGTATGCCTTCTGCAGGTCAAAAGGACAAGAGGCTGTGTTGTTTTTGCATAAAAGCTTCTTGGACTGTATTTTCAAGGCGAACAAGATGGTCAGTTGTTAAGCATGCCTTTTTAGATCCACATTGATGAATGTCAAGAAGTCCGTGGGATTCAAAGAAAAAAGTTTATCTTATTTTGAGACACCTTTCAAAAGATTTGGCGACACTGTTTATTAGCAATATTGGTCTATGGCAACTAGGGGATGTTGGCGGCTTTCCTGGTTTCAGGAATGGCAATATACTTGCCTTTATCAAGTCCTCGGGTATTTTTTCTCCTATCAGTACCTTGCAGGAAAAGTTGAAAAGTGCCTCTATTCCAAGCTGCAAACAATGGGAAAGCATTTCGTAGTGTATTTTGTCGGGTCTTGCAGCAGCTTTCTTGCCAGCAGACAGTGCAGTATTGATTTCTTGGGGAGTAATTAGCCTACTGTTTTTTCATTAGCGCCTTCACCTGCAGTCTGTGATTTCTGGCTCTGTTTTTGTATTTTAGGAATGACTGCCTTTAGTGAGAAGAATTTGAAACCACAGCAAAGTGCTGCCCTAATGTGTCTGCCTATTTCCTGTACTTGTTTCTGTACCAGGTGTTGTCGAAAAAGGAATTGTAAAAGGTGAGCAGCTGCCAATTGGTTTTCGAACGTGCTCCTACATTTTTTTTATATGATTGAGCTCTTTAGGGATGACACGTAAGCTTTCCATGATGTTTTCTCGGCGTTGCTCCAGATATACCGTGCTTGTCTTCCCTCTTCTGAAAATGATAAGGTTCTCGTGTTTTCCGTATCAGCAAAAGACTCTCCAGGCTTCATTTTGGTACTTTTGCCTCCTTGCGTTCTTGTGTGTGCCACACTTCGTGGTTCTGGTGGACCACTCCTGCGGATTTTGGAATCGGTAGGTGCGGGGCAGTAAAAATACATCTTGACAACATTTCATTTATTTCGCCTATGGTGTGATTTTCTAAAACAATATTCTCCAAAGTGGCTTTTTCTCCGAATAATGCCCAGTCAGCTAAATGTAGCTTCAAACGCCATGGTTTCGCAGGTATGACTGTTGGCGAGGACGACAGGCTTATTAGGTCGGGGAGATGATCGATTTTATATGGATCGTCAAAAACGTCCCTTTTAAAATCTTTAAAAACGGACGGTTAACTGAAAGACAAATATAAACAGTTCATTTTCCCTCATGTTGCGGAGCAGTATGTGGGTTTACCAGAGTGCAGCTAAGAAACATTGCAACATAGAATAAAATCCTCTATTATCTGACCTCTGGAATCTGTTGTCTCACTTCCCAAGATGAGGAATGTGCATTCAAGTCTCCACCTACTAGATAAGGCTCTGGAAGCCGTTCTAAAAGGTTCTCTAACTGTGAGATAATTCCAGGTGTGGTTCGAGGCATACGGAGTTCATTGTTATGGTTTTATATATAAGCAGCCTGACTTCTGCAGCCTCTAATCTTGTTTTAAGTTGTACTTCATGCGCTGCGACTGCACTTTGTACTATAATGGCAACTCCACCCAAAAGCCTGCTCGCCTGCTCTCGACTGCAGCGGAAAACATATTTCTGAAGCCCTTTTGTGCGCTGGGGGCGAATATTTCTTTCTTGATTGCAAACGGCGAGAAGAGACAGCGAAGCAAAGGTTTCTTTCATGTCGCTTAAGTTGCCTAAAAGTCCCCTGCAATTCCAATATTCTATGAACGCCATTTTTTGTTCATATGTGTAAAGTGGAAAAACCAGGTGCTTGTCCCTTTATCTAGATCCAGGGACTTCCGCTGTCCGTGCGAGGTCGACGGCACGGAGCTACCCTGGCTCTTGTCCATCACCTTTCAGAGGCCCTGGACGATGGTGCAGACTGCACATGGGTCTTTGTGTGAGAGCTCGCCTCGTGTGCAGAGTTCATGATGACCACCGACCCGAGGGTCTGCGTAGCCTGCTTTGGGGTTGGCCGAGTAGTGTTAGCTACTCCATACGGAGGCGCGGACGGCACCGCCACAGGCTTACTCCATGTGGCCTCGACAGGTTGTCGAAGCCTGGTCGGCGAAGTTTGCTTTTGCAGCGAACGAAAATGTGTTTGTTGTTTGCGAAAATCGCCTCCTTGCTTCTGTGAAGGAAAGCTTTTGTGTAGTTTTCAGCGCGATTATTCCTTTTTCTTCCTTCCAGGATGAACACACCCTGGAGTATGTGGCATGGTCTCCTTCACAGTTTGCGCAGCGTGGGGCAGAGCTACATTCATAACAAGGGTGATCTTCCAAGCGCCTTTCACGCAAGTTTTGCGACCGCGGAAACTCTGTGAGCCTTGGCCGAATCTCTGGCAATTGAAGCACCTGCGAGAGTTAGGAATGTATGGTCTTACATTAACTTGCAAATATGCCACTTCGATTGGGTCGGGCGATGTGCTGATTTATTTCGGTCGCGGTGCTACCTACCCACCATGGATCCTAACTAGGGGACAGGAAAAGAACTTGCCAACAAGTCCTGCCCACGCCAGCTGTACACTCCAACTATAAACCAATATGACGCCACTCAGGGCACACAAGGTTAACCCTCGCCTCCAGAGAAAAAATGAAATACCAAGAAATGAGTAGGAGAGAGGAGAATTGAGAAAATGATATGAAAGTGAAAGATAGAGGAAAGGAGACAAGAGGAAATGGCGACTGCCGATCTTCCCCGGTCGGGTCAGGGTGGGCGGAGGTGAAAGCATTTATTAGGAAAGGACAGGAGGTATGTTCGGATCAGCCCGCAAGGGACCGATCCTTACAAGCACTAGGCGGAGGTCTCTAGTTTAGGACCGCAGTGGCGGTGGCCGCCGCCCGGGCGCGCCATACTAAGGCTTGTTAGGCCTTTAAGTCGTGGAAGCCGAGCAGGGTCGCCTCTCAGTACTCCCGGGTTGGGTTGGGAATGCGGGAATAGCCGTGTTGCAGGGGCAGGCTCACACCATGTGATAGGTGTCCGAAGACATCGCTCCACAGTGCGAACAGCTGCCGCTAAAGGAAGGGTCAAAATGTTTTAGTGTAAGGCCGAAGGTGCCGTCTTCCGGAAGCTGGGGCAAAATTAGTGTGTTGCCTCCGCCGAGAGGACTTAAAGGTCCAAACGACCGGAATTGGTTCAACCACCAGGTTCTCCTTTTAACCGGACACGGCAAAGCCACGCACGGCTAAGCGCGGGTGCTCAGGTCCGTGGTGACGCACTGCTCACCATCACCCCCTGCGGAACGGCCCTGCAAACACTCAGGAATCCGTGATGTCAACGCTCACCAACACCTGCATGTTGCAGACGCCCTTGAAGAGGCGCTGAGGGTTTGATGGCAGCGGGACCTAACATAAGTAGAAGGGAGTGTTCACGTCTGGAGGCGGTGCACACGCTACGTCATCGCTGCTGCAACGAGGATGCTTACAAATGAGGAAAAAGTTGAGCACGTAAATATTTCCCTCCACTACGACACCTCTTTCTTCCTTTCTTCTTTAACTCCCTCCTTTATCTCTTCCCTTACCGCGTGATTCGGGTGTTCATCAAGATAAGTGAGATAGTTACTGCGCCATTTCCTTTCGTAAAAAAATTCAATTTGCATAAATATTTCTATAGAGACAACCTTCATTGTATTTTAGCTTGTGCATATATAGGATAGGAACAACGTACACCAAGCATGCATTTTTGCAGTGAGTTAAAATATATGTGCACGACTGCACCACAATTTTAATGCTTGAAGCATTACAGCACGAGTAAAGGTTTATTACCGCAAAAATACAAAAAGCAGTACCCAGGTTCCAACTCAACCGCGGCGGCTGCGCTTCGATGGAGGCGAAACGCAAAAATCGCCCGTGCGCTGAGAGATGCCAGTGCACGTTAAAGATCCCCAGGCGGGCGAAATTATTCCGGAGGCCTCCACTACAGCACCGTTTTTTCTTTCTTATTCTTTCACTTCCTGCTTTATTCTTTCCTTACGGCGCGGTTCGGTTGTCTGGGTGCACAGACCATCAGACTCGGAGGCACCCCCGCAGGACGGGCGCTCCTGAAAAGGCTGGGTCGGGACGCGCGCGGACTAGTCGATAGATACGCGGAGGTTCCGGACCACCTTAGAAAATCCTTTAACATAGGGCCTATGCCAAAGAACATGGACCCTAATCTCCACGCAAACCGACGCAAGGCTAGGGCAGAATACGTCGAACGAACGGTAGCCTCAAAAGGCAACACTGTCTACACAGACGCTGCCGTCTATCCATGCGGAGCAGAACATGCAGCCTCAATGGTGGTAGTAGACAACGAAGGACACCTAGTGACGAGCGCCACGGCGAAAGTCGCTGGCGCAACGGAGGCCGAGGAAATTGCCGTCGCGCTGGCGGCAGCAGAAGGCTATAGGACCGGCCGCCCCATAAATATTCTAACAGATTCTAAAGAAACGTGCAAAAACTACACGAAGGGCAGAATTAGCAAAACAGCTCTCAGGATACTCAGCGGGGTAGCCCCTACCGAGTTAAACAAACCCAGACACAATCTGATTTGGATCCCAGGCCACGCGGGGGTAGAGGGAAACGAAAGGGCAGACAGCCTAGCTCGAGGCGAAGCAATCCGAGCAGGACAGTCTAACACCCCGGAGTTCCATTTGGAAGCCTGCGAGGGGGTATACGCAGAACATTTAAACTTACACAGGGGGATCAGAATCAAATATCCACCACCACACAAAGCTCTGACAAAGGAGGAGGCCACCATCTGACGTAGACTACAGACAAACACCTTCTCCAACCTACACATACTCAACAAAATGTTCCCATCACAATACAGGGCCACCTGCCCGTGGTGCGGAGCCATACCCACACTTTATCACATTACTTGGGAGTGCGAACGCAACAAAGCATTCCACAAACACGAACACCTGAGTGCGGAGCAATGGGAGTGCCGTCTCACCAGCAGCGAGCTCACGGCCCAACGGGCCTTAGTGAGGCACGCGGGCGATGCAGCACGGCTCAGTGGAGCCCTGGAATAGGGGCCCACCCATGCTGAAGAGAAGACTCCGATCGCCAGCGCCAAGAACGAAGACGACTGAGCTTTCGAATCCGCGAATCTCTTGACTGTATCAATAAAAGTTTTCACTCACTCACTCACTCGGTTGTCTACCGAGCCACCTGAGACAGTTAATGCGCCATTTTCATTCCTCAAATCGAATGTTTATTTTGAACAAAAAGATGTTGCCAAACCTGGCAATTGCTATCTGATATCTTAATCACCCGGGCTGCAGCTGGTTGAAATAAATGGACAGGGAGATGATTTGGTGGTTGCTGGATTGTGATTTAACGCCCCAAAGCGACCCAGGCAATGAGGGACGCCGTAGTGAAGGGCTCCGGCAATTTCGACCACCTGGGGTTCTTTAACGTGCACTGGCATCGCACAGCACACGGGCCTCTAGCATTTCGCCTCCATCGAAATGCGACTGCCGCGGCCGTGATCGAAAACGCGTCTTTGGGGTCGGCAGTCCAGCACCACAACCACTAAGCCACCGCGGGGGCGGGTGTCAGGGAAAGGATAACAAGGAAAACTACAGAGAGGCGAGATAGCAGGGGCAATTTTTTTAGCAACACTCAGCTATACTTCATGTTAAGCTTGTGTAATCGAGTGGACGGCGCAGCTAACCCTCTACTCTGAGCGTTTATTCGCCCTTTTTGCATCAAACGTTAATTCTTTCGGATACTAACTGTGTTGCCACAAGCATTAGTCCTTCTCGATGTTAAATACAGAAAGGCCATTTGTTAATCTAGCCATGAATCACCCATTGTGCTCAATTGTTCGTCTGGAGGAAGCAACCTAGGGATACGTGTCTGCTTCTAGGCATGTGTTTTCGCTTTTCGCTGTCTTCTCGTGTGTGGCGTGGGTCGGACAGTGCCCTCCGGTAGACCGAATGCTGAAGACGCCCCTGCGGAGAAATTCCCGGCACGGCGGGCGCATTCTCAAGTGAAAAAACCCAACCGGAACCCTCAGGGGCAAGCTAGGGAGCGAGGCCGCGCTACGCGTCTGCATGGATTCTGCGTTGTCGACGACGGCTACGCGGATGCCCGCTGTGTTGCCACCTGACGCAGCCTCCACGTCCACGCAATCGTCAGCGCCTCTGGGCCTCCAGCCTGCGCCGTCTTCCGATGCTACAACTTTGGCCTGTGACATGGACTGCTCAACCGCCTCCGTGCCCGTGGCACTCCCTCAAGAAACTGTGCCCGTCGCGCCAGTTCAGTATTCCCACCAAGGGCCGTCACCAGCGTCTGAGCCTCCTCCACAGATGCCTCCCGTGAGTCAAGGCTCTCTTCCGCCTGCTGCGAACTCGTTCCGCGTTACTATCAAGCCTACATTGCGCTTTGATATGACTGCCGTCCCTGCCCGGAATGTTCAAGCCACAATTGACCATGCCCTTGGCTCTTCGAACTACTGCGGGTTTGTCGTCCATCGCCCATCGAACACCATCACGGTAAACTTGTCATCCTTGATGGACGCCCAGAAACTTTGCGCAGTTACGCGGATCCCCCTGGACGACAGCAAGCATGTCCCGGTGCAAATATATTTTGCATCTGGTCCTGACACACTCCGCTGCATGGTTTATCATGTCGACAGCACAAGCCCTCCCGAGGAGGTGCGCGTAAATATTCGCTGCTCAACTCATGTTGTACTGCAAGCAAGGCCTATGGGTCGCCGGGGTCATACCTGCTAATCCTGCAAGGCCCGTTGACTCTCCCGAAGTACCTTACCTACTACGGTGCGATCGTCAAACCACAGCCCTTCAGACCTCGTCGTATTTTTTGCTATCACTGCCACAAAGAAGGACATATGCAAAATACATGCCCTAATCCAGCAGCTGTGGCCGACATGAATGAACCAACAGCTCATTGTGCCCTGTGCAAATCGCCGGACCATGACATTCGCTCCCCCGCTTGTCCAAAGAAGAAGCAAGCGAAGAAGTTTCACAAGTCGCCTGCAAAAATGGATGTTCCTACAAGTAATCGCTTTGAAGCTCTCGCATTTGACGACAACGACTTCCCTGCACTTCCTTTATCTGAGCTTGCTGCTCACCATACGTCTCCTCACCAGCGTACATATGCACAAGCGGCTCACCTTCCCGGATCAAATGGTACGCCCAAACGTCCAGTGCATCCATCACATGTAGATACCACAGCTGAAGACACAACTTTAGACAATGCAATCGCGGAGGCTCGCCGCCGACTAGACGAACTCACCCAGCGCCGGGAACAGCGTCGTTCTCAATCCTCTCGAAGAATTCTCATAACTCGGAAGCAATCATCAGAGGAATCACCTAGGGTAAGCACTGGCCCACAATCAGGTGCCGACCACCTGTTAGCCGTGACTACCCCGACAGTGGACAAGATATTAGCGCTGATGAAGCAGGTGACATCCCTCATCGTGGAAGCTCTTCGGCCTCGTCATGGATAGCGCATCATCATCGGTGGTGGTGCAGTGAAACTGTCGAGGTTTCGCTAATAAGGCCTCTGAAGTGAACATCCGCCTTCGCGACGGAAAGCTGAGGGCATGGGCGTTCCTACTGCAAGAGCATAATGCACTCCCACGCCTTTCAGGTTCCTGCGCATACCATTCACCATCTATCCCTGATCGCCGTTGCGCCGCCTCCTCCCTCAGCCCAGGTAAATCTGCAATTTATATTCACAGTTCAGTTCCGCACACACCGCTCGACCTTTCACGGTGGTGCAACACACGTCAAGAGGTTGTCGCCCTTCTCGTAAAACCTGCACGCACACCCCTTATTCTAGTTTCTTTTTATAGTCGTCCTGGCTCCGCATCTCGCAATCTGGGATGAGTTCGTTTTCTACGTTCTATCAACTCGGGTATCCCTATTCTAGTTGGTGGTGACTTCAACGGCGCACACACGGCGTGGGGTTACACATCGGATTCCTCAAGGGGTTCACACATCCAAGGGAGCTTTTCAGATCATTCCTTTCAACTTTTAAACCACCCGAATACTTCTACCCGCCCACGAGGTGGCCCGTATTCACCTGATTTGACATGGTGGTTAGGCCCCGGTAACCCTCGTTGGGCTGTTGATTCTGATACTTGGGGTAGCGATCACAGCCCTATTTTTATCTCCCTCACGCCTACGCGTCTACGGAAAATACGCCGCACTGTACGAATAACATCATGGGATTCTGTACGCGTAGACAATCATTTATCTACATTCAACCCCTCTTCAGCATGGTCTACTCTATCTGCTGTTCTCGCTAGCACACTATTACCACTACTGTAAATGAAGACGACCCAAACCCGGACATACATCTCTTGAATCTGTGGGCTCTTCGTCGCTAGGCGGATCTTTACGCTACTCGTCACCCCGATGACCCTTCGGCTCTTCCTACTCTTCACCGCGCTACCGCACGGGCGCGGCGCTATTCAAAGCGGCTAGGCAGGCAACGCTGGGCTGCATGGTGTGCACGCCTGTCCTCTACGCAGGGCAATCGACATCTTTGGAGAGTGTTTCACGCCATGGAGCGCCCTTCTCAGGTTGCAGATTACACAGAGAGCATTCGCCAAGCGCTAAATGTGGATGAGGACACATTTGCACAACAAGCGGCCCGTCAATTTTTTCCAAACCATGACTGCACCGCTACGTCTCCACCTGACTTATCGGTAACAGAGCCCCCCGATGGGATTACTTCTGACCTCACCATGGCAGAGCTGCTGGCCTCCATTGACCGTTTAAAAACTACTACTACTCCCGGGCACGACGGCATACCTAACTCCTTATTCCGTAACTTGGAAGGGAGGGCTTTGGAAACCCTACTTGATACTTTTAACGAAGTGTGGCTTTCTGGCGTCATGCCGGGAGACCGGAAGCATTCTATTGTGGTTCCAATCCCCAAGTCAGGTCAGCCTCCAGTATCTCTCTCGGCCCTTCGTCCAATTTCCCTTACCCCTACCATCTGCAAGCTTTATGAAAACATTCTAGCCGCACGCTTATCATGGTGGCTGGAATCCCATGATTGTTACCCAGATTCCCAAATTGGTTTCCGCCCACAAATTGGAACGGAGGACGGCCTTGCCACTTTGGCTGCTGACGTGCTTGACCACTCTCCACAGAGTCACCTTGTACGAACCGTAATCGCTACAGACATAACAAAGGCATATGATAACATCCTTCACTCTGCCATTCTTGCCTCCCTTCAAACTCTTGGTCTCCCTCACCGGTTCCTCTTCTCCATTCACGTCTTTTTAGCAAATCGAACCTTCAGCGTGCGTGTCCACGGAAAGCCCTTTGGTAATTTCACTTCCAATAGAGGAGTGCCGCAGGGCTCCGTTCTCGCCCCCACATTATTTAATGTGGCTTTAATTCCTCTTGTTCGAGCCCTAGAGACCATCCCTTCTATCCGCGTGCTTGCATATGCCGATGATATCACCTTGTGGTGCTGTCATCCAGATGCGTGTATTCATCAGTCGGTCCTTCAACACGCGCTGAATGTATTGACATCTCGCCTCCCACCTTTGGGTCTAACACTCTCTCCTACTAAATCATGTTTCATTCGAATTGGAAATAAAGCCGCCTTACGGAAAGCTCCCGCTTTAAATTTTACGGTACATAATTCTCTGATTCCTCAGGTAGGAACTGTTCGTATTCTTGGTCTTCTCCTCCATACATCTGGGACTGGCACCCCGTGGCTGACAGCCACCCGTAAATCGGCTCACGCTACTCTAGGTCTGATTCGTCGCATAGCTATGCGCTCTGGTGGCGCACGTGCTCATACGGCCCGCCAGCTTGTGCGCTCTATCCTTCAGCCACGGATAGTATATCAGGCTCAATTTCAACGTCTCACCCGCAGACAGTGGGACTCCCTTGAAGCTATCAATCGTGAGGCTATGCGCGTCATAACATATCTGCCTCGTTTAACACCCATACCTGTGCTACAGGAGTTCGCCCAACTTAATACACTCAGTGAAATCATCGACCAACGGGTGGCAAATAGAGCTCGAAAACAGTCTCTCAAACTTCATCGTTTAAAGACACTTCCACCGTGGTCCTATTGCCAGCTCACTTACAATCGCCCCACTGTTTCCCCGTCGGTATCAGCAACGTATCTGCCTGAAGGGTGCATATTATACACGTATGCATCTCATTCTGCAGAGAGGGGAGTTAATTGCTGTGTATAGTCCATCTCATCCGCATCTCAACTCTCGCGCAACGTATACTGCGGATACGTGCACTCCCCTGGCATTGGAACTTCAAGCCATTTACAATGCCATTGCTTCCCTTCCGCTCGTTCCAACATTCAATACAGTTTACATTTACACCGACTCCCGCGACGCCCTTAAACAGCTGAAGGCTGTTCGACGAACGTTCCAGATTTCACAATCTATTCATGTGCTCTGCGCAAAGTATCCATGTCCTGTGCGCATACACTGGATTCGCGGACATGCCCAGGATCCACATAACATTCAAGCGGATGCTATGACTCATCTTCATACATTAGACAATCAGCCACCGTTCCCTCTTCCCCCAGATCCGTTCCTGTCCCACGTTTCTGATTCCGAAGTTCTGCGCCAGCGAACACGCGCTCTAATTCCTCCGTGTTCGCACCCTCTCCCCCGTAGTCTTACTCGGCAGGAGGAGGTATCCGTGCGCGGGATTCGGGCAGGGGCGGCTCTGACACCATCTGTCCGTCATCGGTGGCGTGCCAAAGATCTGCCACTACTTGACAGGTGCCCTCACTGTGGCGCTGCACCGGACATATGTGATGTGCGGCACTTGTTGTGGACGTGCCCAGCGACGGCTGCTATCAGAAAACGGCTCCTCAGGAAGGTGGGCCTGCGGTGGAACCGCGAAAGTGACTTCGTGAAGTGGACAATGGACAACCGTTTCATTAACAACCTCTGCGACTACCTCAGCGCAACGGTTCTTCACTCCTTTTAACTTTCAATCCCGTGCATTCCTTCCCCCTTTCCTTCTCAACTTATGACTCATGGCACACTTCTCGAATAAAAAAAAAACTGTTCATCCTTAGAGAGCAACAGCTGAAAGAAGAAACAAAATTGCGTGCAAACGGAGGGAATTGAACCGATATCTCAGAGATTGGGAGCCTGGTGCGCAATGTACGGTTTTTTGTTAAGCATGGTATTTATTACTATGATAGTATATTAATACATTTGTAGGTATTTTGTTTAGAACAATGAAAATATGTTCTATCTATATGAGCCATTCACAAAGCTTTTACGATAGAGCACAAAAAAAATTAAAAAGAAAGCAGAGCAACAGAACCTAGCACGGAAGGTAAGGCTGAGCACAACACCAAGATGGAGTGCCTCTCCAAAATTGCTTGTGCTGAATGGCGTGGAGAAACCTATTACATCTTTCTCTGTAAAAGAATATGACGTCGGTTTCTCGATAGAACGCCGTCGCCACCTTTTTCACTGAACGGGAGCATTAAAGGCATGTTTTTAAAATGGTCCTAGCGAGAAAGGACAGGGGCGACAATATTTGAGGGTGAATGGCAGGAAATCGTGGTTTGGAACCACTGCTGCGACCGAGTGGTTATTGATCGATTGAAAACATCTTTATTTATTGAATATTCGTTGAACCTGTGGGTGGGCCACATAGTCTGGTAGTCCACAGGCGCTCGGTTAGTGAGCCGGAGTTCCTGGTTTCGAATCCGGTGGCGGCGGCCGTAGTGGAGGCCGGAACCATCCACTACGGCACCTGTTTCTTCTTTCCCTCCCACTTTTTTCCATTTCCTTACGGCGCTGTTCAGGTGTCCACCGAGATGTAAGAAAATTATTGCGCCATTTCCTTTCCTGAAACACGAATTTCCATTTTCATTTCCAAATAATCTATCAATCAATCAGCCAATAAGTCAATCAATCAAAAAACCCATCCAAGATCCCTGCGTCTCTCTCGTATCTCCTCTCTCTTAGCTCTCAGCTGTTTCGAGAGCAGGCACGCCCAGCGTCAAACGTAATTGGACGCTTCCAGCGCGCGCGCCTAGGGATCTTTAACGTGCACTGACATCGCACAGCACACGGGCGCTTTAGCGTTTCGCCTGGAACTCGATCCCGACCGAGGCGGCTGCGTTTTTATGGAGGCAAAACGCTAAGGCGCTCGTGTGCTGTGCGATGGTAGTGCACGTTAAAGATCCCCAGCTGGTCGAATTTATTGCGGAGCCCTCGACTACGGGACCTCTTTCTTGCTTTGCTTTCACTCCCACTTTTATCCCTTCCCATACCGCGCTATTAAGGTGCCCAACGATATATGAGACAGATACTGCGCCATTTCCTTTCACCAATAAACCAATTATTATTATTCATTTTCAAGAGGTGCTTGGGAAGGAGGTAAGCGCAAGATAGACCGGAGGAGAGAAGACGAAAAGCGGAAATAGGGAGGGAGACCAAGTGCGCGCGCGAGCTGGAAGCGTCCAATAACGCTTGACGCTGGGCGCGCATGCTCTCGAAACCGCTAATGAGAGCTAAGAGAGAGGAGATACGAAAGAGGCGCAGAGATCATGGATGGATTAATTGATTGATTGACTTATTGACTGACTGATTGAATGAATAATTGATTGAACCGTTTTTTTGTCCATCCGAAAAGACGCTGCTCCCCGCCCCGGGTACGGAGGCCTTTGAAACGCCGAGTTGTGCGTCCACCGTCAGAGGCCATCGCTGAAATTTTGAGCTATAAGGGCTCCGACAAAAACAAAGTTTGCGTCATCATCATCATAACCATCATTATCATCATAATCTCATTGAGTAACAAGCTGAAGCCGCAAAGTGCATGCTAACGCGATCAGCAGCATCAGTTACATTGATCGCCCCTTGTAAATTTATCTCTCGTTGGACTGTTCCCCAGTTCTATATGCCCGTTTCTTGATACGCTTAGGTGGATGCGTTTTAGTTCATCTTAGGCACATAACTGTTTCTGCATAACTTCGGCATCGTCTTGAGCACTTCCTCCTTGAGTTGGAGCAGCACGTCTTGCGTAGAGAGGCAGGCTCTGAACCCGTACATGCTGTCCGGGTACCATTGTTCGTTCTCCAGGTGCGACTGGATTCTCTTTGTGAACACTTTCTCGTACAGCTTGCCCAGGCACGACGTTAGAGATATCGGCCTGAGGTTCTCGATCTGGAGCTTCTTGCCCGGCTTCGGAATCTTCACGACGACGGCGTGTTTCCACTCCGCCGGCACTCTTCCCTCTCTTGCCAGAGCTTGTTGAAGCGACTGAAGAAAACTAAGAAGATCAGCATCCTCTTACTGACAATAAAATTTTGCTCTCTCTTTCTCAGCTCCAACCTACAAGCAAAAGTACAGGCCGTGACAAGAAAGAGCCCAAGATGTCACCGCCAGTTTCCACTGTCGGTTACCAAGCAAGATCAAGTAATCCATTTGTTATTCAAGCCGATATTAAAGCTTTCCAATCCAATTTATCTGATTGAAACATTTCTTTTTAGAGGAAAGGGAATGGCAACATCGCATCTCAGCCGACACCCGAACCACGCTGTAAGAGATTAGAGAAAGTTGAGAGTGAAAGAAGAAAGAAAAGCGGTGTGGTTGTGGAGGGCTCCGGGATAATTTAGACATTCTGTGGATCTTTAACGTGCACTGATATCGCGCAGCACACGGGCGGCTTTGCCTCCATCATAACTCTGCCGCCACGGTCGCATTCGAACCCGGGAACTCTGGCTCATTAGCCGAGGCCGCTAACCACTGAGCCATTGCGGCGGATCATAAGACAAGAGCTGCTTTGCTGCAGTTTTTGCAGCCTTTTTGTGTTCGCATATAGCGAAAGCATGGCGCCAGAAATTCGTTTGCCTTCTGTTCAATGTGCCAATAAATGATATAACATTAAGAATGCTGTAGTCACTAAGGTGTAATACGAGTGCACAATTATTTAACGTGTTTTGTGCGCAGGCGGTCATGCACTACGGCACTCACGTTTTGTAGCGCGGTCAGTTCTTTGCATCTGATATCCCTCCAGTCTTATTGTTTCTTCGCTCAAGCTACTGTAACACTGGTGACACCAGCGCTTCTCTCAAAGAAGCCACTGCATAGAAACGGGTCTTATACGCGTATCCCTTTATCGCATTATCACTTCATATGTGCGTGATGCTGCCGGTTCATGCTTCCCAGCGCTGTCGACTTCTCGGCCGTTCGTGAGCAATCCGGTGGAATTCTACCCCGCGTGACCGCCGGATTCCTTGCGCGGAATTTGTAGCTGCGCAAGTTACGGTGCAGGAGAGAACGAAAGCAGAGAGGCTTTAATGTGTACATTATTTCCAGGCGTACTGGGTGCGTTAATATTTCCCCAGGATGCATTGTGTGCTTCTGTGTCGTTTAGTGGGACTCCACGACACCCTCCGAACCTTAAAATTTGTTTAGGGGGTAGGAAATGCATATTTCTCACCCCTGAGAGCCTTTGTAGCTCTACAGGTGTCTGGAGTGGCAGGATATATTCCTGAATAGCACGTTGTTTACCCTGGAAACTTTTGACGCACTCGGTGCGTAGTGCATACTTCGCATAACACCACAACATAAGCGCACGTAAATGCTGAGTGCAGGTGCTCAACATTTCATGACGGTTTTTATCACAGGGGCTTGGAACGGCGAAATTAGAGGTGCATAAAGGTGAAGTGCTCTGCAATAATGTGGCATAAAATCATAAGGACGCTGCGGAAATAAAAGCAACGGCAAACAAATGAACGAAATGAAAAGGGCTGAAAGGACGAGACAAAAAGCAAAAGAAAACAGGAGCAGGATACACTAATGATGCAGCAAAATGCACGTGCGCCATGTATTGCATGTTTTTCTGAACCGCAAAATGACGCTGTGAATCGACATGCGGCGACTCTATCTTGCTCATCGTGACTAGATTATTGGTTATGCAGGAAATGAAATGGCGCAGCAATTTTCTCCCATCTCGGTGGACACCCGAACTGCGCTGCAAGGGAAGAGAGGAAGGTGGCAGTGAAAGAAGAAAGCGAGAAAGAGGTGACGTAGCGGAGGACGTTGGGTTAAAATCCGGCCACCTGTAAATCTTAAAACGCGTTATGACATCGCACAGCACACGGGTGGCTTTGCGTTCCGCCCCTATTGAGTCGTAGGTGCGACAACGTGGTTCGAACCTGGAACTCGGGCTCATTAGCCGAGCGCCCTGATCACTGAGCCACCACGGCGGTGAGGGTGCATCGTCAAGGCTCTCAATATGTGAAGCAGACGCTTGTCGCGTTGCCGTTTTTTTTATAATATGCGATTGATCGAAGACGTGCCGCAGATGGTAAAAAGCTGAGAGCATCCTACAATGGAGCGTGGAGCGATTCAGTCCATGTGACTGCTTTAGTTCTGCTCCTGCTCTCAGTTCTTATACCGAAAGGCCAGCGTGTTCTTTCGGCCGGCCTTTAATACCCACAAATGCCACCGCTATTTATATTGCATGGTTCGATTTGATGTATTATTGCTTAGTGCAATACTTGTGCAATTATCGTTATAAGCACTGTTAGAAATTGTGCAATCATCTTCACAAATAATAGTGCTCCATTTTTTTTTTCATTGCCATGTGCATACCCGTGTAACTAGCATTGTTATTTCAATTGTGTCCAACATACTTCTACTGACTCTGCGCCGGCTGTCAGACGTCCATGTCCGGGTGCAGGCCCTGTCTCAGATATAGGAGTCTCCTTTTTCCCTACCTGGTGGACATACTTCAGATGGTGTATTTTTGTCCTGCATAAATTGAAACTGAAACGCGTCGCCGAGAGCGACAGGCTATTTACCGACATACAATAAGTGCTAGCAAATACAGAAAGAACGTGAAGCATTCGCAGAAATTTGGAAATATGTTAACACCGTTCAGCACCTCTCTGTGAGCAGCGCAAAAGAACTGGCCTCATTTATAAGTCACCAGGATGAATGTTGTACGTAAGGCCTTTAGGGCTGACAGGCATCGAGAGCGAGATATGGGCGCCGTCGGGAATAAAAGTAGTCGACTTTTCAACCGCGCAACTGAAAATTTCCTACCCATCCACGCGACGTGCAGTGCGCGCATAGGCTCCGGTAGTATCACGCTGAAAAAAAGTCTTTGTCATAAAATTTTCGCATTCGAATAATTAAAAAGCTGTTCATGGGAGCCGCGAAAGAATTGGAGGATATGGCGTCTGTATCGCCGAAGAATTCTCCCTTCCAATCACTCCACAAGAAATGGGCTTCTACAGTGTGCTGTCTTTAATGTTACAAAGTCAAGCACGTGGTTCTAAACGCTAGCAAAAAAACCTGTAAGTTCAATCACGAAAGCAACGAAGTGCTCCAACGTAGGCCATTGGAAGTTACTACAGCTCATTCGCTAGCCTGCGGCCGCATACAGTTGTAAAAAAAGAAGTGTAAACGGCGGGGTTTAACGTATCAAAAAGACACATGGGCGTTAGAACGAGGCACTAAGCAGCCTCATCAACACGTTCATCATCAACAGCAGCAGCATCCTGATTGCGCTCACTGCAGGGCAAAGGCCTCTCCCATGCATCTCTAATTAGCCCAGGCGTTGACAGTGTCGCGTGAACAATGACAATAAATTTGTTGTAAGAATCTCATGGCGATTTATTGGCGCTCATTAATCATGCCAGTAAAGGTTTTTAGATTCGAAATTAGTGGCTACTGGCAGGATTGAGCATTTTCAAAAATATAAAGTTTCTTGACCTTAAACCTGATAAAATTTCCAGGGAGGGCGCTGCGTAAATGCATCACGACTTTCATCTCTAAAAATAATTATGGTGTCCTTGTCTAATTGGTTTCAAGATGCGATGTTCGGTATGGCTCACCCAAGAGGGCCTCGAGAGCCCCATCCAACATGGCCAGCGTCGAAAACAGTACACTGCATGCTGGTACAGACGTTTATGAACCCAGTGACAGTGTCGAGCACTGGATTCTTTGGGAAATATTGCAAGGTCTCGCCTATTCCTGTTACTTTCCGTATGACTATATACCTAAATTTCTAGTTGATAACGAATTTCATTGCTAGCGAATTGTTTTTTCCCGCTCAGATTACGCAGGAGCTGTCTCTTGTATTGCTCAGTTCTAATAGCTTTGTTCCGTGTAATCACAATGTGAAAACATCATCGTCACCATCAGCCTGACTACGCCCACTGCAGGGAAAAGGCCTCTTCCGCGGACTTCCAGTTAACCCTGTCCTATGCCAGCTGTGGCCACAGTGTCCTGGCAAACTTCCAGTCACCAAATCTCTGTCAGAAGGGCAATTTCGATTCGAAGGTAATAGAGCTTTCTTTGAGAAACCCATAGGCTGCGTGCTGCCTACTTTGACCAGTACCCGGAATGGGTTAATTAATGAAGGTTCTATTACATAGAAGCGAAGCTGCTCGTCTTACACAGATTTAATAGAATTTGAATTAGAAATGGCTGCTTAGGCCTACGGAAAAACCGAAGACGCTAGGACGTGAATTAAAACGAAAGACTAACAGTTACGGGCGGTCTCTCCATTCCCTCAAATGTTTGCAGTCTTTTTGAGAAAGGCCCCAAGTTTGGATTTGGGGCATGTCTTCCTCCCCACGGGCTCATCGCCCTCAACCGACTGGTGGCGAAAAAGACCTCACAAGAAGATCGGGAGTGTTGTGACTATATTTCCGAGTGTGTTATGCGGGCTGAGCCGAAATGCCCTAGGGACCCTTTGCGTGGTGTCGTTAAATACTTTAATGATAACAAACTTTTTCTGCTGCAAGCAGTAAAGTAGGCGGCTTTGTAGTTTTGCCGAAAACTTTGTATAAAGATAAGGCAGCACGGGCTAGAAACAAACTTTATAGGATTAAGAATAAAGCTATATAACTCTTTAAACGTCTAAATCTGTGATGGCTTAGCATAGACTGAGCTAATAGAGGTAGTGTTTTCCTTAGTGTTAAAACACAGAACAAAGCTACTACCGGAGTCAGTTGGTTGATCATTATGCGAACGTATGCGCTAAAGGTATTGTGTGTATTGTATTCTTGTGTCGCCTTTAGGACATACGTTCCCATAATAAAACATACAATCGTGAAGCGACATTTCGTACAATTGTGAGTGAAGGCGGCACCTGGGAGCATTGGGTCAGTGGTTTTTTTTCAGAAAAGTTTGAATAGCGTTATATTAACTGATCCATTCCTGGCAAAAACTTCGGAGGATGGGACCAATAACGACATAGACTATGTTTTTTTGTGGACGAGGAAGAGCTATTGTATTGAGTGCCCCAGCCTGACTATTTGCCACGGTGAAAGCATGCATAGACAAAAGAGGCTCTGTATCTTTCCCAAATGCCCTGGTATCGCGGTAGATATTTTTGAATTTTATCTTTGTAGCCCCTTTATCCTTTTTGACGAGCACTCATACCTGGAAAGGAAAGGCATTTGCATTCGTTCTTGCATAGCCCCTATACCTTGCAATATTCTTTTATAATTTATCAGTCGCTCTTTCCACGATCATGTTAATCATTTTATTAATGAAAAAGTCCTTAAAGTGTTCTGTTACATAGAAGACTTATTTTTTTGTAAAGATACTTTGGGCGGTCTCGAATTAGAATAAAATAAACAGTGCTTAACAACATTTTCGCAATTTTGGAAAAGGTCTAGCTGTTACTGTTGAACTACCGACTAATGGCATGCGTCAGTTGTTAGATTTACGCTTAAATCTTTTAGATGGGCACATTTTCAGAGCCTATTCTTCTCGTGTGCAGAGAGGGCGATTGCGTTATAATTCTGTCAAGCAAAGATATTTAAAACAGGCATCGCAACCCTGTGCTTGCAGTCCTAGCTCCAGAAGTCGTGTGTGCATGAGGTGCAAGCTAGCTTCCATAATCAATAGGGTAGGCTGGTTGCAGCTGGCTTCCCTGAGTTAGTGTTGGTCCCTGCGGCGGAATCGTTCCTTAAGAAGATGAAGGCCGGCGCAAGCACGAACAGTTCGAAGGACAAACAAAGGCCTGGTTTGGTATCCTAGGTCCACAATGTCACCCACAGGCTGAAAGAAGTAAAGAAGTGGCTAAGCGCTTCAGTGTACCGGTGCTGTTCTCTGCCTCCAGAAAGCTGGCGCAGATAAGCCGTCGCATAACTTGCAAAAACCAAAACATTGCTGTCAAAAAAGGCATGGTCATCCTTTCATAAAATGTGCCACCAATGTATTCTACGAAATTCCCTAGTCTTGCGCAAAATCCTGCATTGTCTGGACGGGGCGTTTCGTCAACGACCGACTTAGGGAACATGCGAAAAACAGCGACAATAGTGGGGTTGAGCGACTTGGTGAACACTGCATGGTTTGCGCCAACTGTATACCACGTTTCCGCAATGTGAGGTTTCTGGGCAGAGACAGGCAAGAAACAGCTCGTGAAACTTTGAAACCCTTTCACATAAAAAAAAAAGCAGGCTCAAGCTATGTCAGTGACACATCTGTAATGATAAGACGTTTTCGTTGTATTTTCACGTTGCCCTTAACGCGTGAGCATGTGCAAAGGTTTTGGAAGGGTATATATGTTGCTTGCTTCCACCTCATTGTACAGTGGCGAGCAAGCCCCCATGTTGTCATCTGTCTTCTTTATTGTGTGTTCTACGTCTCGGCGCTTGAATCCTTTTATTATTGCTTATGACATTTATCCTTTTTTTGTCTCTTAACGCATACACCTGATGCTTGCCAATAACTTGTCTTCTCTTCACCGTTTTTAGGGTACCTCCATTCTTTAAAGTATGCAACGCTGTAATGGCGGCTGGTTGGACTGTCATCTTCAGGTTGGCGCGCTGTACTACGGCACTAGGACTAGTTACAAAAAACAGGACAATACAGGTACGTGCGCGAACATTGAACTGCTCGACTTTCTGCATATTAAACTTCGTTATGTCGGTTACCTTGCGCTTATTGGAGCGAGGGCTCCACTTCTCGCATGTAAAGGTGAAGTTCATATCGCGCCGCAACAGTGACCTACAAAGGAGCGCAGCCGATTGCTATGGGCCTAACCACGTGACCCTCCGCCCTTCCCTACTGCGCCTGAGACGCCGAGAGCCAGCCGCAATCGCTCGCTCTATAGGTGCGCCTAAACACGTTACTCGCTGCGGGCTCGCCAGAGAGCGTTCACATAGCAACGCGGATTCGCCTAACCACGTGACTCGCCATTCACCTGATAAACACGGGCTCTGCTGGGTGCTGCGCAGTGCTATGTAAGCACCGATTGCACGTGCTAGTCGTCGCGCTGTGAATCGAAGACGCCAAGCCGATCGTGACCACCCTGCAGATTCTGGGTGCCGAGAACGGCGTCTAACCATGCCTTACCGAGCTTTAGCTCCGTATAACAAGGTTCAGCCAAGTTGGACCTCAGCAGTTTTTTAATAATTTTGATTGCTCTGCCACTTTTATTCTTTCTGTAGGGTAGATCTCTTCATGGTTTGACGTTTCGTAACATAATTTTTCGTCTCCTCAGAGAGCATGCCGGTATCCTGTCGGACCATCCAACTGCCCTCTTCTACTCTAGACTCCGTAATGATTGTTGTGAGAGCATTTTCCGTTGCTTTAACATCAAGGCGGTCTTCCTCATTTGAAGCCTAATAGCTGTTCGTCCGCGATATCCTGATTTCCTCTACCTTTCCTCTAGCTGCTAACTCTTTAACGGAGTTCCGTCTCTAATGGTCTCGTACAATCCACCTTCCAGGCTAGCAAAATTCGAGATGTTACTATCCTGTGGTTGCTACAAGGCGCTTTTCCGAGGACCTCCACATCACGCTTGATACCGGGGTGAGTGCATAGTAAGAAGCCTGTTTCATTTTTTGTCTCAATTTTCGGATCATCTACTTGGTTGGGACATTCCACATGGTCTCGGCGTGCGAATCGTACCCATCTATTCCGCCAAACCTCACCAGAGATGACATGGAGGCGGCCCTACTCGGCTGCCAAGACCTCACGACCCAAAAGCCTTGGTTCAACGGACGCGGGCGTGGTTGCTTGCCAATGGTGCCCCGGTATAGGGGCTCCACCTAGTAGTGTGAGGGGAAGGGGCCATAGGGTCCCCAACCTAACCACCGCTGTGCAATCATTTCATGGATAATAAATATTTCCACCACCGCCAGCAGTTCCTGTTCCCCCGTTTGCGAAAGAAGGTATTGATGGTCCGCAAATTTTTTAATTGTGCGGTCTCTACTAATAGTTCTCCCCTGCTATTCCTAGAACCTATCCCATAGTAGCCTACTGCTTGGTCGCCAGCCTTCTTCTTGCCTATTTTTGCATTGAAGTTGGCCTACAGTACAGTGTACAATGATTTTACTTTGTTCATTGCCGATTCCACGTCTTCATAGAAGCTTTCAACGGCCTGGTCATGATGGCTGGATGTAGGCGCGTAGGCCTGCACCACCTTCAGCTTGTAACTCTTATTAAGCCTAATTACGATAGCTGCTACACTTTCGTTAATATTATAGATCTCCTCTACATGGCCAGCTATATCCTGATTAATGAGGAATCCCACACCTAGTTCTCGTCTCTCCGCTAATCCGCGATAGCAAAGTATGTGCGTGTATTTTAGTACAGTATACGCCTTGCCTGTCCTCCTAACTTCGCGAAGCCCTATGACATCTCATTTAATGCACGCTAGTCCCTCGAACAGCACTGCTAGGCTAGCCTCACTAGATAAGATTCAAGTGTAGCATAGTAGTAAATTCGGATGAAAGACAGCCAGTAGCAGATGCTACATAATAATAAAAATAAGTTTATTTCCACCAGATCAAATACAATTTGATGAAGGAGGAGAGAAACAATTCGGTGTGCTTTAGCTCTGATTAACCGTAGATGAATTGCGAAAGCTTCGTTTCCTCGGCACGTCGTCTACGCAGCGTCTCAAACCGACGCATTCGAGAACTCAAACCGGTCTCTTCCGCAGTTGAAGAGTGACTCTGGGACGTGGCACGACTTCTTCTAGCCACATCTTCGTTGCGCTTCTCGAGTCGTGCGCCACGTTCTTCTGGCGTCTCTTGAGCGCGTTGTCTCTTCCTGATTCGAAAAAGTTTTATTTACATATGTACACATGCCAAGGTTACCGGATACATTGACATTCACATGAAGACATGACGGTAAGCATATAAGGCGAGCCATTTAAACAAATACCATAAAAATCCTCGCTTCGCTCTTTCGTTGTTGCATCTCTTTCGCGCTCTCCATAACGACTACAATACACTCAGGCGAAGCGCATATATATATATATATATATATATATACCCCCGCGAGGAGACACGTCCTCTCCCTCTACCCCAGTGGAGCACATCTGGTGGAGCGAGCGGCGACGTCAGCGGCGTCGACGGTGGTGCCATCTGTTAGAGCACGGCTGCGGCGTTGCTAGGCAACGGCGGCTCAAGGTCGTTCGTCGGCCACGGGCATACGGCATACGGCTGAAGTGAGGGACGAGCCGAAATGGCTCGCTGGCGGGCGTAGTAAAGCTTTCGCTTTAAAAAAGTGGCACTCCGCTTGATAGAGTTCTCACCTTCTGTTCAGGCGGCAGTGGCGTGGACGAGAAACATAACTGTAAAGAAAATTTTTCTGTATAACAGTCAGGTTCAGTATAAAACGGTATACAGTCTAGAAAATAACCCTCATAGGGCACACAGTCAAACAGAAATACAAGAGAGTATAAGGAACGAAAGAAATTAGGCGGCTAAGCATCAAACAACAAATAAGAATCGAAGGCCCATCATACAAAACGGTTGATGTATTAGTGATAACTGAGATGAACTAGAATATTTCGCAGAGAGGAGAGAGTAACATCAGGAAAGCTAACATTAGCTTCAATTACCTTGTTTAGTGGGAGCGGTATCTGATAATTATCCATTTGACGGCCATAGCTGGTTCTTGAATATGGCAAAACGCACAGTTGTTTATGGCGGTGCGGATAGGGCGAATCAGACTGATGCAAAGGGGACAGAGAGGAAATTGTGTCAATATGTCGTTTTTGCTCGACTTTATACAGGCGCAACCGTCTATAAGCATAAATAATTAGTTGACAATGATGCCGAGGGTAGTTATCAGATTCTCGGTTGTGGGTCTGCTGGGAACTCATAGACTATACGAAGGATTTTTTTTTTTAATCATCAATATCGTTTGTAAATTAGAATGGGTTTCCCCTCACTAATGTACTGTAATTTAGGTGGGGGCAGAATAAAGAATTACATAGGGCAAGTTTGACTTTTTCAGGTATAATATTACTGTGACGCGATAGAAAGCGTATAACGTTGGATGCCTTCAACATGATGCAATTATGGTCATCACATTGAATGTTTTCTTGAATATAAACACTCAACGATTTAAATGGTTTTACTGTTTCAATTATAGGAGTTGGAAAACAAAGCTATTTCTCTACTACAAGTTTTATATTTCGGACGGAAAACTACAGCTTTGGATTTTGTCACTTTTATTGAGAAGGAATTCGTGTCAGACCATTCTGCTAGTTTGTCAAGTACGCAACTAGCATGCATGCTTAGATGATTGCAGGTATCACAAGGTATAATGATTGCAGTATCATCAGCCTAAATTATAAAGCGGGCGAAAGTGTCAATAGTAACAATATCATTAATATATAGATTAAACAGCAGAGGACCAAGAAAACTGCCTTTAGGAGCACCGGTGCTAACTGAGCGTTGTGATGATTTAAAGTTCCGAATCTGAACATGTTGTTTTCGAGATGATAAATAAGATTTCGTAAGAAGTAAGGCTTGTCCTCGTATCCCATATGATTCAGCTTTTCGAAAAGAATGTTATGGGTAATTCTATAGAAAGCCTTAGTACAGTCGACATAAATACCTAATACTAACATTCTGCTTTTAAAGTGTTCTAATTTATATTCCTTCGTGTGAAGAAGGGCGAGTTCTGTTGATTTATTTTGTATAAATCTGTACTGTGAACTAGTAATATATGTTCAAAGATTGCAGAAAATTTTCCATTCGTCTTAGAATAATTTTTTTCAGGCACATAGAAAAACCGCGAAGAATACTGATTTGCCTTTGATTACTGAAGTCATTCTTGTTACTCTTTTTGTAAGGGACATAAACCTTTTGCTGCCTGCATATCTAAGGGGAAAGCTGCTGTTTCTGAGCATAAGTTATATATATATAAGCAAGAGGGGCAGAGATACATTCAATGATGTTTGAGAGGGCGAATCTGTGTGTTGTTAACATCACAAGAGGTGGAGTTTGATAATTGGTAAATATTTCTATAATTTCTGTTTCATCAACAGGTGCAAGAAAAATGGTGGCAGGACATCTTGTGATAAGTGGATGGTGCAAATAAGAGCTATGTTCAACGTATTGCGTGAAATGAGCGTTGAACGCTTCTGCTAGGTTATTGCCTCCATAGTCCTTTCCGTCAATAGTGACCTTGTCGACTGTTGCGTTGATGTACTGGAAATCAACGGAACGCAGCTTTTTGCAAAGTATGTCAGGACAATCAACTGTACGAAAGTAATTCTTATAGTAACGTCTCCTTGCAGTCCGTATATCATTGTTTAGCTTATTTCTGTATTTCTTGAATTCTTACAGAATGGAAATGTTTTCGCATGTGACAAAAGAACCGTTCAGTTTATTGTTCTCTTTGATGCGCGCGAATAACCCTGCTGATATCTATCGCTTTCGCACTTTCCTGTTTTTTCGTTTGCTTTAAAGAGCGAAATGCTCGTGATATATGGCGTTAAATTTTTCTACGAAGGCTTGATATGATTCGTTCGCGTTCTTTTGGTTATATACGTCGTCCCATTGTGCAATGAAGATCTCGGCATGGAAAGCATCAAGAGAGGCTGCTGTTATAACTTAGAATAAAGATGCATTCTTCTTTTTAAGCTTGTGTTTCACAGTGTGACAGAACAGATAGAATCCCTAGTGGTCGCTTAGATTACAGCTAGTTACTCCAAAGAGTAAGGAAGAAGCATCTATATTGGTGATAAATAAATCAAATAGAGTTTCTGAGCTCGAGGCTATGTGAGTCGGGTTTTGATTATAACTTCCACGCCGAAGCTGCTCAGAGTTATGCCGAAATTGACACTGTTTGCAGCATTCGACAACATATCTATGTTAAAGTCACCGCTAATGAATAACTCGTATTTATGTTCACATATAAAAGTAGAAAACGACTCTATATACTCAAAGAAAACACAGATGTCACCGCTCGGTGGTCTATAAAACACAGAAAACACAGTAATATTGGTTATTACAGAAACAACTTCCGCATCTGGAGACATGTGACATAATCTTCAACGAATTCACACACAATTAGGTTATTCACGAGAATACAGACTCTTCCGCCATGAAGATGGTCGCGGTTAAGGGAAAACGTTGGAAATTACGGCAACTGGAAGTTATCGGTATTAAGCCATCATTCTGAAATCATAACAAAATCAAAAAAGATCCGAAGCTTTGCAATAGAATTTGAAACTAGTTTGTTGTTCAACGATCGCACAATGAGATGGAAACTTTTCAGCAGAGAAGTTGCCCACTGTGGGAGCAGCGTGCTCCTTATAGCACTGGGCAAAAGATAACGTGCGCTTGTAGCCATGACAAAACTAGTGGCGCGCTATTGCAGTGAACAGGTGGTTATCGGTTAATGACAAATCTAGCTAATTCACGTGCGTCAGTTACTACCAGTGCAGAGTCGCCTTCCATTCTGCGGCTGAGCACCTTACCATTGGAGCACCAAACAAAGCGCTAGCTATTGCTTTTGAGCCATTCTTTTGTTGTTGGGAGCAGAAGCTTTGTACGGCGCGTCAGGTTATCACACATGTACAGTTTCGCATGTAATAGGGAGTTTGGAAAAAAAAAGTATGAAGGAAAGAGGTTTGAAAAAGACAAAGAGGGTGGCGACAAGGTTGACGTGGATTAACCGAAGACTAAAGAAGGTGAAGAAGTATTCAGTGAGGTGGGAAGAGATGATTAGTGTAGAAGAGAAGGAGAAGACGATATACGCTAGGAATTCCTAGACGCTAGGGACTCCTCGTAAACGTTTTTATGTTGAGCTTAACAGTTATCTAATAAAATGTAGCATAAGGTAGCCCAGCAAAGAGTTTTACTTGGATATTTGCAGCAATAAGATTTTCAAATCCACATCATACTTCAAGCAATGAAGTTCTTTCAGCAGATAAACAGCACTTTTTTGGACTCTGTGTCCGCCCCCGGTGGTACTTTGGTTCCGAAAATATCATTTCGAACCTCGCTGTACACATTTACGCCTGGCCTCAAGCACCCTCCATGCACGCACGTTAGTTGTTTTCAGAGCGCAGCTGTCAGGCGCCCCGTTGCAGGGTTGAGTGCCGGCGTCGGTGTAATCGTCAGAGCGATTGAGGAGCAAAGTGGCGGATGAAATGCAGGGGCGGCTTAAACAGTGAACGAGCGGCACAGCGGAGGATGAAAGTACAGTGATAGCGAAAAGAACGCGAGGAGGAAAGGAAACAAGGGGTATGCGCATAGAGAAACATACTTTCGTAAAGAGCGGACACTCAAGCTGTCTCGCGGCCGAGCAAAAATGGGCGTGACCACGCTCCAGGCGGCCTATGTTTGCTTCCACTCTGCTTCAAAGGTCGCTAGCTTATCACATGTCCACGGGGCTGCATCCAAGCATTCCACTTCTATATAGAAGTTAGTGCTGTGCCGCTCATGTGCCGCCGGCCTCCTCACCGCGTTTTTCAACGCATCGCCTCGTTTTTCTGGTAAATTGTTTTCCTTTTGCCTGCAGGATCAATTTCGATGTCTTCTGAGCTAAGAACGTTTTAGCAAGTCGTTTGTCATGCTTCGTGAACGTGTGTTGCACGTGTAGCATATAATATATGCCGTGAGCCATCCGTTTGTTCTTGTACTGTTTTTTTCCGGAAGAGCATGCGCATTACTTCGAAAGCGTAATGTTCCAAAAGTCACTTGCAACACGTTCGGTTTAAAACACAGAATTCATCGATGACTCACCCGTATCGTAACACAAACCTTTCATATGGCGTGGGTCCAACAGTGTAGTGCACATTTTAAATCGACCACATGAAAATACTTTGGTCACACGGCAAACGGGCAGTCTTGATCATGATCGGTCAGATCCTAATCGGGTCTCAACATGCCCCGATTACGTTCGCGCCGTGTTTAGGAATAGTTGACTGCCTTTGGAGCATCGGAATCGTGCTGCCCGATTGCGTTCGAAACCTACTATGTGCATTTTAGGTGTCATAGAGTAGTAGGAAACGAACAGCAAAAGAGAGAAGCCTAAATATAAACAAAAAAGATTGTTTTAGACTGCTAATACGTTTTATTACGGCATAATTTCTCATATCTGTGTCAATAATACCGCCGACATGATGTGTTTGAGAATTTCAGGTGATGGGCATTGATAGGCACGTTTTTTAGCCATAATGCCAAATTGAAAATTTTTTTCCTGGAAAAAGTAGTATACAAGGACTTTTTTCTGCCAACTTGGCAAATTTTGTTGGGTGTTTTGGAGCTACTCAGTGATATCTGTTGCGCTCGGGCTGTTCTTGCTCCTGATCCTTGGACCACTATATCAGCGATCGTTTTCCATCGCGACTGAAAGCCGGATCCCGGTTGAGGGCTCGATCACAATCTAAATTGCCCACGTGAAGGGGTATAAGAAAATCGTTGCAGATTCTGCGATCTACGCAATCACTGCGACAGTGTCCGATCACTGTAAAATGAAAGTTTATCACTGGTCCGTGGCGCATATAGGTACGGTCTGGAAGAAAACCATAAAGACAACCATTGACAACAGTCACTGCATTATAGCCAAAAAAGCAGTTTACGTCAGCACGCTTCCGCAAGGGATTGAAGCTGGTTAGACAGAATTTTTCATGAACGATATGTTAACATGCTTGTCTGGAAACATATTATAAATAACTGTCATCAGCGAGTTTATTTCTCTTTTCTGTCTTTTTTGCCGCGATATATTTCCTTTAAATTACGGGAGCTACTGCTGCGTTTCAGGGTGTGGGAACAACGGGCGAAGACAAAGGAAGCCGGGGACGAAGTTCTTCCGCATTCCTCGTGACAGCAGATGAGTGACGCCTTTTCTATGTACTTTAAAGAAAATGTAAAACAGTGCTGGCAATCTTTTGTTAGTATCGGCTACTATGCGCATGTTTTTTTTAGTAAAGATGTGTATTTAATTCTGTACATGAAGGAAATGCTTCTAGAAAGTTGCATTTTTTTATTGTTCTCGATTTTGCTGCGCCATGTTATTTTTTTTTCTTGCTGCCCTTAGGTGCATTCTGCCACTGCCTGATTGGATATGATTGGCTCGTATACACCGCTACCGTTCACTGACTGTCTACTACACTTCATATACTAAGACTGAACTTAGAAAAAGAACGCGGTTGAAAACAGTGATCCACGGCTTGTCGGGTCCTGCATCATGGCGCTGACCAACCGCAATATTAAACGAAGTCTGATGTTTTACGTTTGATGAAATCAAACGAGCCAGAAGCAGAAATTCTGGCGTTTGCAATTCCGTCTGGTGATGTATTTCTTGAGAAAAACCAGAAGAATCACTAACAACGGACAGCTCTTTTCGTGGTGTAATTCTGTGTGGCAGTCATAAATATGGGAGGAGCTTCACTGCAGACTTATGTTTCCATTGACTATAAAGCACGTTGTACATGTGGTGGTGGTGGTAGTGGTTTTATTAAAAATAATAGTAAAAAGGAAGGAAAAGATTTTTGCTAGCCCCGGCATCTGCCATCGATACTGAAGCACCTGAGCTGTGGCCGCGGAAATAAAGGATAGCAGGCAGAATGGAGAAATGAAATGAAAGAGGTGAGGGTACAGGAAGAGAGGATAGGGGGAGAAGTAATATGTACAAACTATTTACACAATAAGAAATGTGTCCAGCTTGTGCGCGTTTAAGGATCAGTTTTCATGGGATTTTCTGTAAGCGATGCTTGTACTTGTGTGTAAAAATGGGTTGTTTCGTGGGTTCCGTACAAGCACATCTCTTGCTTCGATGCGCTGCTGTCCCACGAAGAAGAAATACTCTTATACGGGTTTGTCGTTATTTAATTAAAAGAAGAAACTATTACCGTGCGCGCACATTCCTCAATTGTAGCGTTGTCTGTTGGGCACTGTTAATGAAAAATATGCTTATTATTTCGGCGCCAACATAAGAAAGAGTGCTACCTGTTGCAAGAGTCCTCAGGCCGAAGGCCCCATGGATGTTTGCGTTTGGGCGCTTACGTTGTTGCAACGGCTCCGTTAATTTATTGAGGCGTGCTTTTGAGCGCTGACCATATTATGTCTAACCTCGCTGTGAACAAGTTTAGTGACTGGCAGCGATCTGCTTGATGTCATAAACGGCTTTAGCCTGTAAACTTTTGTAAGACGCGACACTCTTCCAGAGCCTGTGGCAGGCCTCCAGTAAGAGTTTCGAGCCGTACATGACCAGCTTTGTGACGACATGAATATTTGGTTTCGGGGACATTCTGGCGCAAAAGGCGTGCCCGAGATCACGACGAAAGGTGCGACTGAAACTGAGAGCGGCGGACGCGCCACGAGGGAGAAAATCGAACCTTCACTTTCATCGCCCGCAGTAATTAACAAAGGCGGCTGCTTCATTAAGGCTGAGGTCCCGCAATCAAAGTCGTTAACGGGTTTCCACCCTCCTGCTTTATCCCCTGGCAGCACGCGACGGAGGCGGGGAGCCTTCGCACTCGTGCACGCCAAGACAAGGTACTTGGAAGGAAGAATGCTGAGAGCGCTCAGTATATTATAACATACTTCAGCCTTATGCATGTCACTTTATATCGACAGAGGTTTTTAAGATGCATGCAATTATTTCGTCAATGTAAACAGCAAGTATTATTCTGGATGGGCATTTCAGCACTCATTACAGTTGCTTTTATCCCGAGTATCTTTAGCTGTGCTTCCTTTCGTGTGCACTTTTCAACTCCCTGAAATCCTTGGTCTCCTCCTCTGCCCATTACGCATCTTGTCAAAATTCAACGTTTCATCTTGATTTCGAGGAAAAAGATAAATATCTTGTGTTTCTTTTCTATACCGTACTCTGTTCAAGATTACACCTTTCGTTTCTCTCTCCATTTCTTAGTCCGCTAAACTTAGTGTCATTAGGAGCATGTTTTTCAGGTATTTAAGTTTGGAGCATGCAGGTTAAGATTTATTCACTTCTAAATACATTAGAGCAATGAAGGGCTATGAAAGAAGTGGGTGAGTAAGACCATTCCCATATCAGGTTACATACAAAGCGGCGTCCAACATTCGAATCTGCTCAAAATAAATATAAACAAAATACAAACTGCGTCTACAAACGTAATACAATAAGCGGTGTTTCACCGCGAACAAAATAAAATAAGGTATTAACATGAAGGTATGGCACAAAAGCACTTGTGAGCAGCGAGAACTCTCTTCAGTGCGCACAATGATTGGACTGACTGTGTTCTTCAGCGCAAATGCTGATGAAACTATATAGCAGAATTCTGACTTTTGTCATAATATCACCTGTGTTCGCCGATGCAGCAGACTTTAATTTTTATTTAGTGGTGATGTGGGTTAAAACGCTGATTTGGTAGCGTGTAGAAACTTAGCAAGTCTTCAGAATCAATGCTTTTGGAAACCTTGAAAACTCTGCAGAATAAGGGCAATGCTAGAACATTCTGCTATGAGAATCTTGATGACTTGTAGCGACGAATGATCTTTAGGCTTTATGGAATAGTGTTTTTTGTTGTTTCAAGCGCATTCAAGGCAAACAGGAACTTTCATCGATTAATTTCTAATCAAATATTTAGAACACTTTTCGAGGAGAATGGCGGCGTAGGAATTTTCAAAGTTATGTGTTTTCTAATACACAAGGCTATTACACAGAAAGCAAAAAGGTTCATGAAGATTATCGAGCTCGTTGAAGTTATGTCGAGACAGGCTGCATTGAACCTTCATCTACCTTTTGTAGAAGTGTCCCTTATAAAATTGGGGTGTTTACTATATACACCCGGAACCTACCTATTGGTGGGGTCTCAGGTGGGTTCAGCCAAGACGGGGTATTACGCGCCTCATGACGGTGCTTGTTCCTATTTCCGCCATGATTCCTGAAGGTTTTTGGTGTCACGAAAACAAATCGACATTTAAAATATTTGGTAAAGAAAGCAGTAGAGAGTTCGAGAGCAAATTTTCGGTTCTCCCGGTAGCCTCCGGAGCGTGGATCGTGCCGATGTCCGAAACTGCTGTTAGTTAAGTTTGTTGATTAGTCAGCCGGGCCGCAAGCGCTTGGAAGTCATGATAAAAATTGCGCCCTTTTATCGTTTTTGACAACCACTTGCCTCCGACTGCTGGACTTAATTGCGACTGCTCCGTTGCGTGGCTGTTGCTTTTAGCTGCGCGTGCACCAAGGTGGCATCCCGAGAGAACTTAGAAAACAAACCACGCGAACGAAGCCATCCAGAACCGATATTTGGTTGAGACAGTGCTTAAAATTTTTCGGGTGCCAAACACTCGAATCGCATGTTTGTAATTCGATGGAATATTGAATATTATCGATTATTCGCACAAGCTTAAAGGTCTTCAAGCCATTTAGTTTAGTCTTCCATATCTTGTGTTGTGCCTTTGTATTGTATTCTACCAGCTCAGTGATTGATTTTTTTATAATGGTGCCTTGTACTTCATCTTTTTCATTGTTTTGTAACTGTACAAATATTGCTGCCTCATTATTCCTTCTTGTTCTTGGCGCGATCGGCCACCTGTCTGTCACTAAGGGTAGACAGCTGGGCTAGTTGGTTTGCATTACTATGGGACATGGTACCAGCGCAAGAAACAAGGACGAAAGGAGAAAAAAGACAACACGAACGCAGGCGTTCGTGTTGTCTTTCTTTTCCATTCGTCCTTGTTTCTTGCGCTGGTACCATGTTCCATAATAACCTTGTCTGTCCTGATGTAATATGCCGGAGGCGACGCCTCGTCAGGCGTGCATTAAAAACCTTTTGACTCGTCGACCTTGGCAGTGTTTTATACCCATGTTTGATATGCGGTCCTGTATTGTACAACCAGTTCGGCCAAAATAAAATGAACAAAAAAATGTCATGTTCCATAAGGAGCGGCACTTTGTGAAGACATGCTACTTTTGCCACCCGTGGCATGAATCGGCGTTAGGAAATACTTGCCAAATTTGCGACTTAATCACTAAACCTGAGATTCCACAATGTCATTTCACCAACAAAGGCGGGATGTTTTCGCTGCACTAAACATCTGCACTCTACCTTGTAAGGCAGCGTGTAATTAGCTTCCATGAAATGTAACAGCAGACATGTCACCGCTATGAGTGACTCTGCACGCGTACATTTTCTAGAACGAAGGAAGCTGCCCTGAAAGCTGGACAAACGAGCGCCCGTGCTTCAAGAGCACATGCAGCGCGCTCTAATGAGACGGTAATCACACCACAGATAAGGGCATTAACCAAGGGATCGAAAGAAAGACGATCCGTCGACTAATTTTCGAGGGCACAAGCCAAAGATCAGCTATAACTAAACAATACTCGTGAAAGCTTCATTCCCGCTAATTAGGAGCACGTATTCTCTTCGTCAGAATTTATAGGGCGCAATGAAAAGGGTTCTCTTTCGCAGTATTTACCAGTGTGTTCTCTCGCGAAAGACGATTCCAAAACAGCGTAAAAGAAAGGCCTCGGGGACGCCATCTATGCTAGGTTAACCCACCCCTTGTGCAGACGAGATGATTAGGGGGCCCTCAGGGAGCTGTATTGCTACCAGGGGACGAATTCCCAGCTTATACCACAGCAGTGATCGATGTCCTATCTCTCTCAGCCAACATTACGGAAATGTGGAAGGATATTCAAAGAAGAAAATGAGCAACATATTAGCGGCATTTAAACAGGAGTTTGTTGGGTAATGCGAAACCGGACCTTAATTACCTGCGAGGAAGACACTTCCGCGAATGTGCTTGAGCTAAAAATAAGACGATGCATCGGAAACTGTACAACTTCAGAGACTTGCAGTCTCTGAAGGGCAATTACAATAAGCTCATAATACTGCAGAAAAAGATATTACGTTGTTATGAAAATTATTATGGACGTTACCAGCTACTACAAACTTCTCCTTTGTTCTTAAAATATAAAATGCTGAGGACTGACCAGCTATACTACTATAAACTACTTCAGTTCGTACAACTCCGGAAGCTGCACATTTGTGACAGGGAAGAAAACTCCACTTATCCTTTCCGACACAATAAAAGACGCATACCAAAAACTAGAACCAATTACGGTAAACAAACAGTTCCTTATCAAATGGCTTCGATTCTTAATAAACTTGAAGGTAACTTGAATTTCGCATCTAATATTAGCACATTCAAAAAGCACATTAAAGATGTCCTAATAATATCAGGTGTTTTGTACGGGGAGTGACGAGTACATATGACATGCATACTCAGGATGTATCCTTCTTTTGTACTAAGGTTTTTCACTTTATTTTTGTAATAAGTGTCCTTCAATCTATTGTCTACTGAACAAAATCTCTGTATAATATCCTTGCATTTTTTTGTACTTATCATATTGTGTTAATGTTGTGGTTATAATAGCATAATTTACTCACATTTGTTTTAATTATATGACTTACCTTCTTGTTATGCTCAAATTTGTATTGCACTTCCGTCGACTGCAGAGGGACAGAGGCCTCGTCAGGCGCCACAGCCTTTAGCCTCTGCCCCTGCAGCAGATGCTGTAACTGCTCTGCTGAAATAAATCTTTCTTTCTTTCTTCTTTCTTCTTTCATCTCGAAGATAGTACACGCGAGCACGAAATACGAGGCGTGTCCGGAAAGTGAAGCCACAAAGGCCAGCATGGCTGTGCAAAAGTTTTACTCCAGCCAGGTTCAGCTAAAAATATAATTTTTAAAAACTCTTTTTTTTCATTTATTTGCCGCAATTATCTGAACCATTGTTTATCTTGGAAACCAGCACTCGGATGCCGTGGGCACATAAGTCTTCCGAATTCCTTCCAAACTATGCCGGACTGTGCTTTCGAAATCGTTAGTGGCCAATATTTTCTTTGGAAATGTCTCTCCGCATGAACAAACGAGTAAAGATAATTGGGGAGCTGGGTCCAGGCCGTGCATGGGGCATTCTCAAAAATCCTTCGCTATAATCTTGCCAGAAGCGTGGGCGGTATGGACCCAGCCGCTCTCATGAAGCAGGCGTACGACACTTGTCAGCATTCCCTGCTGTTTCGTTTAAGTCAACTGCCGTAACTTGTTCCAAGGTTTCTAAGCGTACATCAAAATTAATTATCCATCCTAGACATACAAAGTCTCAGTTCATGAAATATTCCTCATCCCCACCCGCCTATTCGAACGAATTCCGTCGTAGGTTTTACAAAGATAATAAGTAACAACAGATGGGCTCCGGCTCGGCTCGTCATCACGAACATCGGCTGTGCCTTCCGAGAATTGACGGCACCATTTAAAACATTCTGTACATTCTTATCATCATCATAAATAACACAGGTAGCATAGTGAATGGCCGCTGTCGGTTCGCCTCTTCCGTCCACGGAGAAAGCGCATAACGTATTGCACCCCAGATGTGGTGGGTGTCTGGTTCAGTGCCGATATCTGTTAAGCATGCTACTCGCTCGTGCGCTGGTAGAGCACTGTAAATCCGATAGGAGAGGGGAAGCATCAAGTTCGGTGGTTATGACAGTGCGCCTATACCTCTGGACTTTTTTGTAACTCAGCCGGTAGCGTGAGGTGTGTTCTTAGTTTGCGGACACGCTTCATACCTTCGAGAAAATCATAGCAGGTACTAAGATGCCTCATGTCGATAGCAGCACGCAGACGCTGTCTAGGCGTTTCGGCTGCTCGACGGTCGGCTGCTTTCGCCTCCTTACATCCTCCGAACTGCATCCCCGGCTGCTTTCGCGTCTTGAGGAGCCCCGCCATCGGCCGGTTCACTTCCATCTCTTGCCGCTTTTGGTGCTTCACGTGCCGTCACTTTCAGCTGTTATCTTTTCAACGCTAGGCAGAGGGTTGCGCGTCCCGCGCAGCTTTAGGTACTTGAAGTGCCAGATCGTCCTCCCGCTCTTCGGCGGCCTTCACGGTGTGTTCGCAAGCATTCTCTTTGTCTTGTGCGGCAACTTAAGGCTGCCGGACTCAACAAGTTCCATTGCGTGGACAGGGCGGGCGCAGTACTGCCCCTGAGCACTTGAAAATGCAGAACTAATACATCAGAGATGACGAAGAAAACGGTTTAAAGCAGTAATGGGAGAAACTGCCAATCAGAACACACAGTGCTTGAGGTTACGCGCTGGTTGAGGTAACAACCCAGTGGTCGCAGGTTCGCGAAACGTAGCTGTACTGTTTTCCCTCACATTGTTTCGAAACCCGCTCGGAACTAACGTTTTTACAGCGCTTGCATTACTGGCTACGGTGAGCAATTTCAGCGATGTGTGGGTGTGTTGCCCTTCTGTGTCAGAAAACAAAATTCAGAAAAAAGTTTCACGGATAGGATTCGAACCCAGTAACTTCTCGGGGGAAGCGTGCACAGAACCTCATAGCCAAGACAAGTGCTTTTTATCATTTTTTTATTACACTGAAAATATGTTTTATTTGCATGTACTACTTAAGGAGGTTTAGGCAAACGCCACTAAAGACATCACAAAAAGACTAGAGCGCTATACGGGAGTTAAGGCTGAGCACTTCACCAAGGGAGAATGCCACTCCGGTTCAAAGACTGTCTTTTCATACATTTCACTCAGATGAGCAGTCATCTGGCAGAAATGAGTTTCGTAGAAAAAATTGATTCACAGTGCTGGTTCATCATTTTGGTTTCCATAAGGTGTGTAGCCGAATAAAAAATGAATGTGGACTAGCTGAGCTGAATCAGGATATACAAAGCGAAAGCTGTCGGCGTTCACTGTGTTCTTCGGCGTTGGCGTTGACAACGTTCTAGACACCGATGGTTTTGAGGAAAAGTCGCATGCGCTATCCTATTAGCGGCTGCGCCGCGGTGGAGGAAATAAGACGCAGAGCGGCCGCTCGTTTTGGAAGACGGCGCAATGGCAGAAAAAAACGCCGCTGGTGGCCACGAGCTTAGCAAGCGGCACCTTCAGAGCCTTCGTGAAGCTGCTTCTACCGACCCCGAAGTGATTGCCTGGGGTGAGGCTGCCCGTCTGCGTAAGAGTGAAGCGCGGAGAGCTGAGCGCATGTCAGAGACACCGAAGAAACGTGAAGAACGTCTCGCCAAGCGTCTTCACTTTACACCAGCCGCGTCTTCTTCCAAAGCGAGCGGCTTATATCCTCCTCCGCGGAGCAGTCGCTAAGAGCATAGCGCATGCGCAGTGAGGTGCATAGCTATGTGATGACGTCATGTGCGGCGGTGTGTGGAGACCGGCGAGGCGGCGGCGGACGGCGAACACCTGCGACTAGGCGCAAATGGTTGCCATGGCTACCATGGCCATGGCGCATGCGCTGCATGGGTTGCCATGGCGCATGCGCAGAATTGACCAGCGCGAACCGCTTGAAATGCGCTGCTGCCTGGCTGAGTGTAGCTTTTGCTACAAAAACGTAAGAGGTTCATCATCGTATTGCACAGCGGTGAGGTAATGATTGCTACGAGAAGTCAAATAAATCTGCTTTTTCAAGGTCCATTTTAAGACATTAATGAAACCAAACTGCTTCCTTACAATGCATAATGCAATGTTCAATTGTTTCAGGAATGTCACAGAGGCAGCAGTTCAGCGATGACACAATTATAACTTCTTTGTGGAGCCAAATCTTCACGGACAATGTTTTCGTATGTAACCTGTAGAAGAAAGTCCTAGTGCAAGGCGAAAGTTACATTTTCCGCACCCGTGTAAGGACGTAAATTCCTGGCAATCCAAGTAGATCAAGCCGTAAATAGGAGGATGGAAGAGCATCGAAGTCGTCTTTGTACAAAAATAGGCGTTCTATTTTAAATAAACTGCAAGCCGATCTTGTGGCCTGCATCTACTCTTAGGAGAAATATTCGATACAGTTCATCATGTATATTTTTTATGTCCCCTTATTATGGATAGGTTTTGTCAAATATTAAATTTTACATCTTTTCAGGACATTTTGTGGGTGAGATGGAATGTCAAAACCTACAAATGAAAGATGCTCCCGTCCAGGACGGAAATTTTGAAGCCCTACTGCAGTTTCTTTACTTGGACGTGGGTCTTGACTCAATCTCGCCAATGTAGGGGGAAGCATTCGGGCAAATGAAATGAAAGCTCATATCTGCAGTGCTAGCATTTATCAGCTTGCCAAAAATTGGCCATGGTTCCGGGAGTGCAGGTTTCTTAAAAAAAAATATAATTTTCTTTTTCATTAAACTTGTCAGTGCAGTCAAAGACGGTTCTTCACAGCATTCTTCAGCACCATCCGCAGGTCGCCCTTTGGCACCACAATCCTTTCAATGATAATAATATTGAAAAGGTGAGTCAGCCCTGCACCTTCGCTGGCGCAACTTGGACGAGTGGTGTTCTTTTCTGGCATATCAATTTCGCAAACGGGCTGTTTCCAATACAAATGATAGCATCTACAGAACATGCACAGTCTTGGCACATATGCTAAAACCCCGAAAGTCTCAGCAGGCAATAACCCGTTTGATACCAACTGAGACATTATTCCTCGAGTTCAAATCTGGTGCCTTGAAATTATTTTGGCACTCACCTCTAAGTCGCTGCATATGGTGACATCAGAGAAACTATTTTTCTTGTACCGTATAATTTCTCTTCATTCTGAAGTTCAGTAGCGGCCAGAAAAGGCACTAGTATGATGCATGAAGAGTTATACTTAGCAAGTTAGGGCAATTTGAGGGTAGTTTTCTTCTCTTTTTTTCTGGTGCTTATTGGCCGCAGAGAAATTCAAAATATAAACTTAAAGATCTCCATGTACAAGTCATAGCAGTTACAAAAGTTGGAAAGCAGCAGGTGGGGTTAAAGTGTTCAGTAGCCCGTGGGCAGTTGCTCTCAAAGCTCCAGCTAACTATCCTGCTGTCCATCAAGTGCTTTGTATTCTATCATAATCTTGCCTTTCACACCTTTTTTCCTAAAATACCCCAGGCAGTCGATGTATGTTAATCTAGGGGCCTTCGACTGCAGTGACTCTCATAATTCATCTGGTACTTTGGGATGTAAAAACTTTCACGTTTTTTTTTTTCATGATTATATGCCAAATGCACTGCACTTAGATCTGAGTTCAATCGCCTATAATTCAAAACAGCACATGTGCTGCGCTGATTCTACAACTGAGTTGAATTCGGGTAAGACAGAAGACTGCTTATACCCCTTTTCTAATTATGTATATCGTAGGCTGGGTGTCAATTAACACTTAAAAATGATAAAAGCGGTTCATGGACGATTTCACAGACATCCGCTAAAGAATTCTCCTGGGCACATTGTAGGCTGCCCTGGAAGCCTTCGCGGCATATTTCGCGCCCTCACAGTCTTGCAGTCAGCTGCTGCGAGCAGTGCGTGTGGCACAGAATAATAATAATAATAATAATAATAATAATAATAATAATAATAATAATAATAATAATAATAATAATAATAATAATAATAATAATAATAATATAATAATAATAATAATAATAATAATAATAATAATAATAATAATAATAATAATAATAATAATAATAATAATAATAATAATTGGTTTTTGGGGAAAGGAAATGGCGCAGTATCTGTCTCATATATCGTTGGACACCTGAACCGCGCCGTAAGGGAAGGGATAAGGGAGGGAGTGAAAGAAGAAAGGAAGAATGAGGTGCCGTAGTGGAGGGCTCCGGAATAATTTCGACCACCTGGGGATCTTTAACGTGCACTGACATCGCACAGCACACGGGCGCCCTAGCGTTTTTCCTTCATAAAAACGCAGCCACCGTGGTCGGGTGTACACCACCAGGATTTCGTAGAGAGCTCTCTTGGGGTTATTCCTCGATGAAATATCATTTTTGTTAAATTATCATATTTCATACGTAAAAAGCGTGTGAAACAAACCGTTCACCAATGACAAAGTTAACAAGGGAGGGTAAATGTCAGGGTGCTTACCAACGTACTACTGATCATTAAAAACAGCTTCAACGAGTTGGGTCGGCCGGCGAACGACCATGAAACATCGTGCGGTGCTCATTTTTATTACTTTTACTCAACATTTAAACTTATCTCGAACGCGGCAAAACATGCATGTACCTTCCTACAGCCATTAAAACATGAAATGGTAACTCGAACGAAGGCGCACGTATTAACTGCTCCGAGAGCATGTCCGGTAGCGCCAGTTAGTGCACCTGTTGCCCAAAAAGCAAGCAATCGCTTAGTCGCTAATAAATACACCCCACATGCAAGCAAGCAGGAAGTTTTGCTTTAATAAACACGCTACGTTTGGTACAGGGACTCATGCTTACCGCGGTGCTTTCGAGCCGTCATTTTTCTAGCTGAATGGCTGTCGATCTCGACAAGCTCTATGGGCCGTACCTTGACCTTGGGCTCAGATACGTCTTATGAGGGCTGTGACTATGACGCTATTCTGCGAGTTTCATTTTTTTGTCGAATAGAAGGTTAGTATCAATACATTCGTCGTTGTCAAAATAACCGAAAGTTCAACTTGTTGGTTTCGCATATACATGGCAGCGCAAGACAAGGATGACAGACTACTAGATCGGACGAGCGCTAACTTTCACCAGAAGGTTTATTCACATAATATGAAAATATACACACTGTAATAAGACGAATAGTCCGGCCATAATCGCAAGATCTCGTCCAATATCGAAATCTCGCGCTCCTGCAGTGCGATAGAAAGTGTGCTAACTCGCGCGGCGCCAGCCTTGCGAAAGAAAAATGCTCCTACTACTTTGCTGACAGTTCAATCATTGTGTAGTAAGATAGGTTCAGTGTCTTCTAACAATGCTCTACAATCGTGGTTTTTGCAATGCAAGGTCAAGTTATAGGATGGACTCATGTGCATCAGACAACTTTTGCGCTCTGTGAGGTTCTCATTGAAACAAAGCCCTGTTTCCCTGTCGTTTAAGCTGTCCATCATGTGACCATAGCCACCACGATAGACGGACAAATTGGCATAACGCGCTAAATGCCACCAAAGTTGTTATTTTTTCAGTTGATGTGCATTCAGGCATCCGATGATGTACACTTTCAGTTTTCGTATCATAGTAAGAGCGCTGCAGAAAATAAGTATTACCAGTCCGAAAACAACAAGTGCCAACTCAGTGATTTAAAAAAATATACATACATTTTATTGATGTTAGTGCACAATAAACATTTTTATGCTATTATATAATTTTGTTCCTCAGTTTCGTACCGTTGCCGTCTGGTAAACGTTTTTGTGTTGTGTGGTTTTTGAGGCCCGCCGTGCTTGTGCTGTGTAAGTGTGCCTTGCTGTGTTGCAGTGGCATTAAGGAATATATTTTGGAAATTCTCCAGTCCATTCAAGTCGCACTTGTTTTCGCTAATGCGCCAGCATTTGTTTAGGCCAGGTATAGGAAAAATAACAGCTGAGCAGGGGTGCCCATGGGGAATATGAAGGAATTTGCACCTGCTAATCGATCCTCGTACCTACTTGGCGGCTGCCGCGGTGGCTGAGTGGTTACGGCGCTCGGCTGGCGGCCCGAAGGACCCGGGTTCGATCCCTGCCGCGGCGGTCGAATTTCGATGGAGGCGAAATTCTAGAGGCCCGTGTACTGTGCGATGTCAATGCACGGTTAAGAACCCCAGGCGGACGAAATTTCCGAATCCCTTCACTACGGCGTGTCTCATAGCCTGAGTCGCTTTGGGACGCTAAACCCCCATAAACCAAACCAACTTACTTAGCTAAATGGACTTATACAGGGCCTCTTCGATTATCCGCCTCTGGCAGCCTGCGGGCTGCCAGAGCGCGCAGCCAGGCGCTCTATTTTCTAGGGCTGCTCCGCGCACTTCTGGTGGCTGCCCAGAACGCGTTCGTTTTCCTCTTACTGGGCGGTTTCAGGCTGCCAGCGGGCAGCCAGACTCGCCAGGATGATTTTGTGCTGGCAGCGCTCGGGCTACTAGCAGACGACGGAGAGGTGATATGGTAGCGGGAAGCGCGCGCGGCCATTTTTATAGGGACTAGAAGGACTGCGGTTCTTCATGAAATGTTTTTCGCGATGCAGGCGCTTGTTTCGACTAGACCACGGCGCATATCGTCTGTGTCGTCTGCAATGCCACCTTTTGCGCTAGTTCTTGCTGTATATCTGTTTCTTTTGCGTACGTGTGTGTGATCGCAGTTTGATCGTCTCACCACCTCGCAAGCACAAATGCTCGCTTCATTTTACGATCGCATATAATTGTGATTCACAAAATATTTTGGCTGTTAATTTCGTGCGCCCGGCTGATATTGCGATGGTGTTCGAGGCCTTTCACAAGAGGGGCCACAGGTTCCAGTTCCGAGTACACGCTCAGACGCGCGCATATATGCATGTGCTGGACGTGTTTGGCGAGGTGTTGGTTGATCGCGATACCAGGGTTTATGGTCTTCATTGCGTTCTGCGCAATGCAAAGGCGCAGTGAAACGCTTGACTGATTGAAACATGTGCTTTATTAAAAGCCTTCACGAGCACACTGCTGGATGCATTTCTGCGCGCGCATATATGATGCCACACAGTTGTCACGGCAGCCGATTTAGCTAGTGCTTATTCTGTCGTCCCCAAACTGTCGTAAGGCTGGATGCTCGGGCCTTCTGCCACAAATGCTTAAAATATCTGAGAGGAACCGTACGCATAAATCTCCTCACGTTTGCCTCACAAAGAGATAAAGAGAAGAATTTCCCAGCGCGGATTGTCATGCATGCACACTAGGTACGTGAGGTGCCGACACGCAAGGCCGGACTGTAGCGCCTTTCATTCGAGTGCCAGTCCTCTGCGGTAATGCTGTAGCATTACAGAAGACATACGAAGCTAAATTTGTACAGGGCACCCGCTGTTCTAGATTAACGTTCAATCAACTGATCGCTTTTGTCGAGATTATGCGCGCATTCCTTGCCGGCATCAAAAGCCGGCGGCCGACAGACTACAGTTCTATAGTCCTAGGAGTTCACGAACGCGCAAATCGCAGCGACCAGAGTGCAGAGTCGGTCACCATGCAGGGTCGATCGTCTGCGGTCATATATATATATATATATATATATATATATATATATATATATATATATATATATATATATATATATATATATATATATATATATACTATACGTAGGTTATGTTGGCTCCGCAGAATAAAGATTTAAGAGAAGTGGGCACTTCTACAAAGACACTTATATTTATCAATGTTACGACCGCGGTCAGTCCTGAAGAAGACCGCACCGCGGTCGAAACGTTGATAAATAAAAGTGTCTTTGTAGAAGTGCCCACTTCTCTTGAATATATATATATAACTTATGAAGGGAGCCAACAGTAATCGAAACCAAATGCATAGGGGAACATTATTATTATTATTTTTTTATGTGTTGTGCTTATCAGTGGAATAATATTACTTAGATAAATAAATCGCTTGAAGAAAATTACTTATAAAGCAGCACAAAAAACAACCATGCTGCCGGTGCGATCCGAACCCACCACCTCCGAATATCGCGTCCGGTGCTCTTACCAAATGAGCTACGGTGACGGTTGTCCAATCTGCTGCTTTCGTGAGTATTTAGGTTTATTTTGTGTACGCGAACCTTGAGAGTGTTCACCAGCGCCACCCTCGTCCATAGCGGCGGACATAGCACGTCCTGTAATGCCGCGAGCGTGGCGTGGGACGTCATCTAACGGCGAGGGCGGAAACTGTGCGAGAGCCCTCTTAAGAAACCTGTGGCATCAAGACTGCCAGAACCGAGACCCTCGTTAAGCTATTAGCAGACAAAGTTAAGGAAATGAGGGGCTCGTTTGATAAACATATGAAGGGAGCCAGCAGTCACAGAAACCAAGGTGCATAGGGGAATGTTTAATTTTTTTTATGTGTAGTGCTGATCAGCAGGATAATAATACTTCGATTAATCTATCGCTTGAAGAAAATTAAATATAATGCAGCAGAAAAAGCAACGGAGGTCATGGATTCGGATCCCACCAGCGGCATGGTTGTTTTTTCTGCTTTTGTTTTTCTGCGAAGTTATGCATTAGCCTCTTTAGGATGCTTTCCAATTGGCAAAGGTTGTCAAGCTAACTCATCCTTTCTTAGCTTTGCTAAGCAGTTGCAAAAGTTTGTCAGGCAAAAACTTTGTTCTTGCCCGAGTTCGTATGTAACTGCACTACATTCAGTCATTCCTCTATTAGACTCCTACAGGGACAGGTTACGAGCCAGGGGCATGGCACCTGGCTTCATGACAACTAAGATGAAGCAGTTCAACCGCTTCTTCAGCGAGATGATCGTCGTTATAGAGAAGGTGGTAAAATATTAGGTAACTGTTAACTTTATCTTGCTCCGCGGAAACAAAGAAATAAACTCAGCCTGCAGTTATCCGACTGCGCAGATGAAAGACATAGTTCATGGTCCTGTTTCTCTTCATGTAACAACCCCATGCAATCAGTACATGCTCTTGCATGAAATATACTTTACATAAATCTCAACGCTATGCGCTACGTTGCGCATATTGGTGCACAGTATTCTTCGCAGTACTGCATTTGATTCCTTGGCTCTGCTCTATATCGAATTTAATTGATCTAACTCTATCTATGCAGTACATATTGTAGGGATCGTGCCAGAGACCTGGACGTCGGGAAAAGACCTGCAACGCTTTGGATGATTCTTTTAAAGTCGACTTCAATAAATTTGCTATCAGAAAAGTTGGCCACTTGCTTCCTGTCATCATAGGACCATCTGGTGCCTGACAATTGGAGCAGATTAAATAGTCAGCCAATTCGAGTTGACCAGTCAATAAATTTGCTATCAGAAAAGTTGGCCATTTGCTTCCTGTCATCATAGGACCATCTGGTGCCTGACAATTGGAGCAGATTAAATAGTCAGCCAATTCGAGTTGACCAGTTGGTGTTGGTCAGTTGGAATTGTCGAAATAATATCTTCCAATTAGTATTATGCAATGGTGTCGGCCAATTGGAGTGGTCCAAATGGTATTTTTTTCTGTTTCTTTCATAGATTTCCATTTTACATAAAAGACGAGGCCGAGATAAAATCTTCTACAGTGAAGGCTGAGAGGCCTTCGACCCCCTTTACACGTGGCAGCGCGGAGAAGCACAAAATACGAAACGCAACATACATAAGATGGAAAAGAACTGTTACAACACACAACATAATCGGTCTAAAGTACATGAACTCAAGAAAGTCTTAAAATGTGAGGGGCTCATAGTTTCGATATTAATGCCAATTTCTCTAAGGTAATTTAATAATAGCGATAAATTGTTCGCAACCATTTGTTGACTGTAAGTATTCCAGTGTGTCATTTCCAGGCATCATTGTAAAGCCTGCGCAGAAGAAAGGAAGATTAAGTTTGTAACAACGCTGAAATAAACTAAGGTTTTAAACAGAAGTAAGGGCCAGACAGCCCGTGAACTGTTGGAGGCCTTCTATATTATAAGAAACTGTAGCGATTGTGTTAGTGCCGCATTTATCACCTTTTAAAAGAATGAAACTGCTTTTTTTAGATACACGGGGGTGAGACGTGTGTGCCTCACCTATCTTTTATCCACATTTTTGTTAAACCCTCGCGCGAATGTGTAGTTCTTGCTAACCAACTTGATTGTTGTCCTTATATTCATTCGCATTCATGGTGAATAAACAGTTGGAAGTTGCGCCTGTCACGTCTCGCTGGCTGTGTCGTCTTTTTCGGCGCTACAACTCTTTTCTGGAATCGAATTGGTTGCAATTGGTATCTTACAATCGGAATAGAATAGTTTTTCGACTAGGTACTTTACATTCATAGGTTGCGGGGAATGTTCAGTCCACTCCTGGCGCGGTGGTTCATTAAGTGATACACCAATGGTTATGCGGGTGGCTGTTTTAAACATAGCCACCGGTATGGTTGAGAGACTCGGGCTGCTCTTCTCGAGTAACTTCTCGCGGCTTCTCATTTATTTACCTGCAACCTTACCTTCCTGTGGCAGTTTCCTCAGACTCTGGTGGGCAGGTTACCACCAGCCATGAATGTTAGATTGTGACGATTTCGCAAGGACACGTGACTTTGTGACGTCGTGACGTGGCCTTGTGACCTCGATGTCTTAGTCTTCGCTCGGCTGTTTAAACCGAAACAGGTGAGAGAAAGAATTAATTTATAAGTTATTAATCGGTCTTAGACTAATATCACGGCGTGATGCATGTACAGCAATGCCTAATGCATCATTACAGAGAAGAAAACAATCAAATAAAAATTAAGTCTGTGTTTCTTGAACTATATTTGGGCGACTCCAGACCGGCCCTAGAGCAAGACAGACAGTGATCAGGTTCGCGTCCTTTGAAATTGCTTTCTTCACAGAAAAGAAAGAAAGGAACGTAGTACGTGTTAGGGCATATGCATGCCTAAGACCTGAAACAGAGAGAAGGTAACGGTGGACAGAGAAGTTCTTCATAAGCAAAAAACGCCTTGTGCATGTGACGCACATGTGTCCGTCGTGGCCTCCGTGGGGTTTCAGATATCTGTACGCTGCTCTAGGTAAGTTTTTGAAACCCTTTCGGTGTGGCGGCAACTAACCGTGCTTCACTGGTTCCTGTTTTCAGTATTCTTGTAAGGAAAAGACGTGTTCGGGCTGCCTTCAGTAATCTTTACCGCGGTTTTTTGCTAGGCTGCAGTGCTTGACATCATTTCGGCCAGCTGTTGGCCAGCGTCCGAAAGCTTGCGCTCCTTGTGCCGACCGTTGCCGTATTGACAGCTTGGCACTCGGACGTAATTCTTGGCTTAACCTGGGCGTATTGAGAGTGGGCACAGCAATAGCTTCCTTTCTTTCTCTTCTGTGCGGCTCTCGGCTGTTGTTATTCACCCCTCCTGTAATCTCGCCAAGACGGCGCTTATATTCGTGAAGCCAAGCGGAATGGACGCGTATTGTATCCTTCGCCATGGCTGGCTATTTCATGTGCAGCTTCGGCATCGGCGTCCGTGTGTTCGCGGGGAATGAGCCAAACACTACGACAATGCGGCGGCGCAGCAGAGATCAATACATGTTGCCCCTGCGGTGCGGCAACAGCTGCGACGATGCGGCCTGTGTTACTCGCCCCAGCCTCCATCTCATTTTGCGCCGGCTTGTAGGCAGAAACGTTGCGCGCTGCGTAGCGTGAAAGCTTGTTCGTTCTCAATATTTCGGGCACAAAGTTACGATGAAAGCCCGGACAGTCACGCCTGCCGCGCAATTCCTGGAATGCATGTGGAGCACTGCATTGCAGGTGGCGCACGAAGAATGGGCCATTGGGTCATGCGGCTGAGTAAAACACCCAGATACAATGAGTCGAAACACTGCGTTTCTTAGGTGGGAAGAAATTTGCTCAATTATTACAATCTTTTCATTTCGGAATATCTTCTTTGTTCACGGCACTCCTTGTCGATGACATTTTTTTTTTAACGTAAACTTCCCGCTCCGCTTCGGCAAAAGGCACTTAAAGGCACACTGAAGAGAAACACTACGTTGGGCCACATTGATAGGCTGGTGGCACGTGATACCAAATGTGTAACTGGTACCGAAAACAGAGCACTGATAAAACACAAAATTATGCACAAGCACGTAAAAATGATGTACAAGTGGCGCCACCACTTCTTTATTTTTCAACTGAGCCTGGCGACGATTGGTTTTCTGCCGGCCACGGTTGGCTCATCACGTTCACGTATAGAGCTATTTCGACGGAAATGGATATCTGTACCATAGCGCCTCCCCTTAGCGCTATCGTCTGCCGCCTACAAGAGCCGCCAGCTCCGCATGCGTGCAGTTTACCGCGCTGTGTATACCGTGGGCCGTGAAGAACATGCATTAGCATAATATCTAATCCGCTTCACCGCAACCGGGGCTACCGCGACTTCGCGGCCACAAGCCAGTGCGGTCACAGAGACTATTTGATGATATTATTACGAAGAAGACGAAGAAGAGGGCAGCGGCGTAGTATGGAGCGCTCGTGCCAGGTCCGCAGCCATTGGTTGCCCTCGGAGCTTCAGGTGCCGCGGTCGGCCGCCCAGAGCCGAAGGTCAAAGGGTTATGGACTCGGAGCACAGCTTGGGCAGGGGTGCTGTCTTGGCTCTTGTCTTTGTCGGGCCATAATGTCAATGTATAACAGAAGGAGCTTTAGAAAGATTTCGAGCGCATATTCTAGGTGTGGACGGGTCCGATATATACAAAGAGGCCTGTGCGGAGAGCGCTTATGACTTATTCCTTGACAACTTTACTCATGCTTACATAATATACTTTGTTTCAAAATAAAGAGGCTACCGAAAACGATAAGAAAGCCATGGATATGACGCCACATGTATACGAGTATGAAAAAAAGAAAAGCATAAAATATATCAGCTATTTATTCACACCAAAGATGTCCTTATTTTTTACCGCTTCAAGAAGAATAGAAATAAATTAAACTCTGACATACGAGTTGAAACATTGAGGTATTACGAGAACTACTTTGCAGATACATCTAATCGCTCTGACAAGCTCTGGGTTAAATCACTTGATTTTGGCGTTTCACAAGCTGGTAATGCCGATAAAATTACTAACAATGGCATACTCTACACAGGTAACCGTCTCGCAGAAGAGTTTAATAAGTATTTTACTCCAGCGCGGGAACCCTCAGCATACACATCGCACAAATCCATTGTCAGGCGCCCCCTTCTCTGTTCCTTCAACCTGTCTCTACCAGAGAAATTTGGTCAACTTTTAGCGACCTAAAGAACGGTACGTGGTGCGATGCGGGTAATATCCAGATGCGTCCAGTTAAATATGTCATCGACATCATCGCTGCGGCATTGCAGCACATATACAACCTATGCATAAAGCTTCGACTTTCCCTGCTAGAATGCAGATTGCGCTAGTAGCAGTCACATACAAAAAACAAAACAAAAAGAGTTTTTGAAGCTATCGACCAATTAGTATTTTGCCCGTCTTCTCCAAAGCTTTCGAGAAACTGATTCTTAAACGAGTTGAAAGCTTTTTAAATACGCCATAATTACCGACTGCCAGTATGGCTTCTGAAAAAACCGGTCAACAGAACTTGCTCTTTTACACTAGAAGGAATATGTATTGAGGAATTTTGAAAAAATGAACCTGGTCATGGGAATTTTATTAGATTACAGCAAAGCATTTGATTGCGTAAACCATAGCATCTTGTTGGAAAAACTTCAATGTTATGGAATTAGAGGCACAGCGTTACTCTTACTTAAATCTTATTTGTTCAATCGAAAACAGTAGGTCCAAATAAATTAATACAAGTCAACTCTTATAACAGTCACCTGCGGAGTGCCCCAAGGAAGTATCCTTGGACCATTGCAATTTAACCTGTATATTAACGACATAGTTAGTGTGGATAATAACGCTCGTTTTATAATTTGCGCTGATGACACCAGTTTTACTTTATCCGATTGCGCTGGTAGGAAGTTACTGGAAAATGCAGACATAATCCTGGAAAAATAAAGACATGGTCCGATCACAATATTTCCGTTAATGCAACAAAATCTAAGTCAATACTCTTTCATCCGAAAAAACAAAAAGTGCAGCGAATTCGGTGAGCTACGTTACAACCGAGACCAGATTGAGTTAATAAAGTCGCTCAAATCGTTTGGCATAATATTCAACGAAGATATGCAATGGGACGACCACATAAATCATATAGCAGCAAAGTCACCTCGAGCCATAGGATTTATGACACGGTTTAAGTGTTGTCTCTTAAAAAAGGTAAAACTTCTGTTGTATCGTGCATTACTTCGCTCACATCTAAACTCCTCTTCATTATTATGGAGTACTGCTACAGAAAAGAATCTGAAAAAACTTGCTGTTCTTGAAAATACGACCCTCAGAATTGTTCGCAACCTGCTAAATAGATATTCAACAAAAAAATTAATATCCAAGCACAAGAATATTAACGTTTTCAACCTGTATGCTAATAAACTATTGCGCACCTATAAAATCGAACAAAGAAAATGCATAACAAATACACCCGACTTAGCCCCGATTCAGGTATTTCAGTGCACTTACCCACGGCGTAGCAAACCACACTGTGTAGTACCTGTAGTGAGAACAATCTATGGACGCCAAATGGTACATTCCAACATCCCTCACTCCTGAATAGATTAATTGCTGCAAGTATTGACTTAGGAAACATTAGTTGCCCTGACCTCCTCGACTACTTTATTTCTGAAGCCATATTGTTCTGGTATTCATACTTTAAACATTTTTTTTCATCTCATGGTTGCTCTTGTTCTTATAATGTTTATAACAGCGTTTTTGTTGCTTTTATTTTTATTGCTTCAACCCGCATTGATTTTCTACACACACTGGTGATTGTGTACTTGTCGGTTCTCAGAAGTGCCGTCGCATGCCACTGCCCACTTGCTGTACAGAGGGTGGGAACCTTGTCAAGCGATAACCGCTTTTATTCCTACCCCTCCAACACTGTATGGCGATGGAAATAAATTATCATCATTATTATTATTATCTGGTCCTGGTAGCCGTGTCTTGTGGTCGGGGATGGGGTTAGGGCTGGGGCGGGGAAAAGCGGCTGGTCGGTTCTGGTCAGTTCGAGCTGGGGTTGGGCCGGGCGGCGGAGCCCAGGTCCCCTCGGCCGACGACGAAGGCGAGCAGAAGGCGGCGATCTGCTCCAGGGACCAAATGATACGAGTTGGCAAGCCAAAGACCAGGTCGACATAATCACAATGAAATATGATTTAACGGCTGCAGGTCAGCCTCGAGCACTAGGTCCCTTTACCACTGCCTTGTTCTTCACCTTCTTCGTAATTATATATATATATATATATATATATATATATATATATATATATATATATATATATATATATATATATATATATATATATATATATGCTAAAACCGCATACATAGTTTTTCACGTGTTTGAAACGTGCTCGAAACATACCTTAAGGGACGTGTATTTCAGACGAATTAATTTCATAATTACGAAAGTACATTTTTAATAGATTGCCAATATAATAAAACCGCATTCATATTTTTTCACGGATTTTAAACGTGCTCGAAGCATGCTTCAAGTGACGTATTTTGGCAAATGTTATGACTATATTTCGAATGACAAGCATAAAATTTCGGGAACTTATTTCCGGTATATTTTTAGCGCTTTCATGTATACAGAATATGTTTAAAACACATTATCAATATCCTGAAGTATATTCCAAACGTTTTTCCGCTTGAGGTATAAAAAAAGCCCGTAATTCATTTTGGTTATTTTTATTGATTGGCCAGTTTTCATCTGTTGTGATAGCAGCACACAACGTGCTGCCGGACGCGTTCCTTCTTGACGCCTAAAGATGTGACGAAATTGATGAAATTTCTATTTTGCATGTGGAGTCTAATCCGCGAAGGAACTTGTGGAAACATGGACTTTTGGACCTCGGCATCATAAGGGATCGGCAGTCCAAGGAATGGTTCGCTTTCGACCACACTGACCTCATAGATCTTTCGGACGCCTTGAAAATTCCTTGCGGAGTGAAAAGTCCCCAACGAGTGACCATATGCCGAGTCACGAATTCATTTGCATGGAGCTTCGCCGTTTAGCCAGCCCGAATCGACTGCGCTAATTGAAGCAAAGCACATTTTCTGACGTCACAACTTCGTGATTTCGAGCGTTGTGAGGAAAGTGATGTCGCACATAGATTACTATATTGGGCATACTTTCTTCCTAGAGCAAATAATGTACGGTGAACCAACTCTAATTGCACTAATTGCTGGCAGGGCAGCGACAGGGTGCCCCGCTGAAAAACTGCTGAAGCTTCATCGAATGCGCTGCGCCACGAATGTGCAGGACATCTATGGGGCACAATGAGTGTTTCTGGGAGCCAAAACGGGATGCCGTGCAAAAAAAAAGCAGTCAGTGATGCACCCCAAAAAAGTAATTTGTCATCTATGTGGCCCTTTCCGCGGACGACACCATGAAGCAGGCACGTGTGCCGTTTTCACAGGCACTGGTGAGATATTTTTCCCAATTTTATTTATATGCACAAGAGCTTAGCACTGTCACCACTGCCAGTTCGTGCTTACGGTATCTCCGCTTTACTCACCTGTCATTTATTGGCTTCCAAGACCTTTTCATCTGCTTAAACCTCAAACCACTATTTTATGTTGAATGTTGGCTGAAGGGCAACCGCGCATCTTCAGTTCCTTACAAACTACTTTATTTATTTATTTATTTCCATTTACATCAGGCAGCAGTGCTGCTCAGGCAGGAGAGTGTTACAAAAGGTAATTTTTGCTAAGAACGCTCAAAGGTATTAACGTTAGCACATTCAACCATCGAAGCAGGCAGGCGATTCCATTGTATGATTGTTCATGGGAAAAAGATTTTTGGAACTGCTTAGACCTGGCGTTGTATGGCCTTATCCCTTTTCTGTGGTTCAGCCTTGTGATCTTTGTGGTGCTGAAAGTAAATACGAATCATGTGGAAATCCTGTCTTTTTATGATATAGTAAGTGCAAAAATTTTAACCTGGCAATCTGTCTTTGCATCTGGAGCGGCTCCAACTTATGCTGCCTCAGCATATTAGTAACGGAAGAACGTTTCCGGTAATCGGATGAGGTGAACCTGGCTGCATGACGTTGGATGCGGTCCACCTGCTCGATGTTTTTTACATGGTACAGCTAGATCCCACACAACAGAGGCGTACTCTAAGACTGGTCGAATCATAGGGCGATATGCTACAATTACTAAACACTATGCTGCAATTACTAAACAAGGCTAACTGCTACTCGATTATGCTTACTTTGACGTAAGCTTTTGATTGTAAGAAACTCAAACCTGCTGCATATTTGAAAATATTGCCTAACGGAATCTCCAAGTCGCGAAGACGCATGCCATATTTTCATCCTTGGAGGTTGCTGTACGCATCAAATATATATATTTTACGTGCTTGCACAATATTATTGTAGAAACTTGGTGACGATTGTTATGTGGTCACTTTTTCAGACATGAATATTTGAAATAATTCACACGAAATATTTCACAAATATATCACAAGTTTCCAGTTTAGCAATTTTATTTGTGTCAGGCAGAACGTACTTAGCACATACAAGATGGGGCTCCTAAATATACCTGCAAACAGTTAAGGAAATTCACATGTTGAGTTGCAGGAATTTCTTGGACAGCATTATTGAAACACCTAAGAATGAACTATTACACTCGCACCGCATGAACACATATGTGACGATTTCATTTTAACAGTAGAATAGCGGCTCTTGATCTATGTACTCTAGGCGAAGTGTGTAAGCGCGTGGCCAGGGGGAAGTTTTTGCTGACGTCACTGGGGACCAAGCGCACCACCTCTCACACACGACACCGATGCTCAAGCCGCCAGGCCAAAAAACAACGCACCATCCCGTCTATCTCATGCAAAAGTTATGAAAGGGAATGGAGCTCGCTGCCGACGGCCAGAGAAACGTATGCATCAGGACACAATTTATTGCAATGCACAACACAGGAATCTGTAAAGTTTTTACACACCAAGCCCTCTTGCACGCTGAGAGGTGTTCGAACATCGTCAATCCTACGACACAGCATATGCCATATAATACACTGCTAAAGTACATTAGGATGCCGTGCTTAAAGAGGCACATTTGCAGCGACAAAGTTCTTAGCCATCTCGCTTTAGAACGCATAGTAGTTAGAGTGCAGGGACGTCAAATTAAAAGCTCAGAAATACTTGCGCAAAAGTTCCATCACATTGCTAAGAGCGTTAACAAATGCAATAAGGGCAGTGAATAAACATGGCATCTTATGAAAGATGAAAGTTTTTCGTTTCTACTCGCTGTGTACAGATATACATTGAGCATGCAGGGATGAGGACGTGAGGGGCTCACTAGGATGTGCATTTGAAAGAAGCGAGCAGTCACTGAAAGCAAGGTAAGTATAGACAACATTTTCTGCAATTGTGGTTTTGATCAATGGGACATTAGAAGCGGAAGGGAGACACCCATCGATAAGTTAGCAATAAGAGGGAAATTAGAGGTATTTGGGATCTCGCTGCCGGACAACTATTGGGCTTTAACGACAACATCAGTGTTCAAGCACAGAATGATAATCAGGAAAATCTCATCGAGGAGTGCGCAGCAAAAGTAGATGGCATGGTAAGCAGATTGAATACTGGTGGGGTCTCTCTGGAGACGAAAGGCCTAATTAAGAAACGCCAAAACAGTAAAACTCTTCACCACGTAGAATAGAACGGGCACAGCTGTCAAAGTTAACTAGTGTATGGCAACATAGAAAGTAATATACAATAAATAAAGCGTATGTTAAATACCGGAGTTAGACTAGAAGTGGTCAAAAGGCAATTATGCATAATAAAAATTTAGTTGTAAGCGCTACAAAAGAAAAGAAAGGCAATGTCATCAATATTGAAAGAATACTTTAGGTAACCGACGTTTTATACGCAGAGCTGTACAGTAGAAATAATCACGGCGATAATGACAGCGGAAAGGTTGCAGTGGTATTGTAGAAACAGCCAGTAACGAAAAAAGAAAGAAAACCTTAGAGGCAAAGAAAGGGGAGAATGGTGATGGTGACTATAAGATAACTGCAGATCTCTTGTGCTTTGGGAGTAATGGCAAGGCAAAGAAAGACGTGGACGAAAGAAAGAAAACGCACATACACAGGTGCCAACTTTCAACTTTAATGCCCCGCTGTCGATACTCCGAGGTATATACATGGAAACTTTAACGCTGCTTTTGAAGGGCCGTGTGGAGATTGTGGTAACAAAATTGCCACCGTGTATACTGAATGTGTCATGACCTCAAACATGCCGGTACATTGGAAAAGCGATAACATTATCGTCATTCAAAAGTAAGGGGAGGTCCACAGCTTAAAAATTAGAGAACGATCATCTTGCTGTCCTTGCCTACGAGGTATCTACTGACGTAATCGCTATTCGAATCAAAGCAACTTTAGAGTTGAATGGCCGGGCTGGCTTTGGTAAAGGCTACTCGACAATTCACTGCATCCACACCAATAATTAGGCAGTAAAGAACTGAACAAAATATAACTAGTACATACGGTCTTCGCCAAAAGTGACCGGGCAACGGTGGTTTATTTCTTAGTCGCGTAGCGAAGTACTTATGGAAACCATTAAGCTCTGAATCTGTAAGGTAAGGTGAACCTTTGTCTTTATGTTCTGACACCTTTCTGTCTTTAGGGGGTGGTCGTAAAGGCTCCGTTATGCGGTTGCGAAACAAAGACCTGCTGCTCGGTTACTTTAGGCAAAGGGGGTACATATAGCCTCCACAGATAACGAGAAAGCATTTCGCTAAGTCGAAACTTCAGCAGTTATACAGGCCCTGCTGTGTCCTGTGTTAGCGCTCTCCCAACATGATCGTAAACCAACCAGTCCAACTCTCCACTCTTCAGAAATTGGTATTGGGGAGACTTCTGGGCAAAATAAGTGGAAAATACCTTGGCAATCTGCTATTCGCTGATGACAATGCCTTGATTATTAACTCAACGGAGGAGCCCTAAAGAGGGATTGACGACCTAGACAGGCCAATCAGAATGGCGAAACTAAACATAATTTTGCAGAAAGCTAAAGTACTCTTCAAACGTCTTGGAAAGGAACGGCAGTTTGCGATAGGTATTGAAGTTTTGGAATTGGCAAAAGATTACATCTACAGTGAGAAAGTAGCGACCACATACCTGGCCACGACAGGGAAATATTTGGAAGAATATAAATGGAATGCATTGCATTTCGCAGGTAGTATGTCATCACTAAAGGCAGTTTACCAGTACCCATAAAAGGAAAGTACATAACAGCTACCGGAAACGGTTGAACTGAAATTCACGACGAAGCAGCGAGCTGTGGAAAGCCAATTCTTATGTGCAGCGTTAAGAGATCAGAAGAAGGTGGAGTGGTGAGGGGACAAACGCGAGTGAATGACATCCCAGTCGAAATGAAGAGCAAATGGGCATAGGTAGGCAGAGTAAGGCGAAAGGAAGATGACCAACGGTCATTATGGGTGACGGACTGGGTTCGCCAAGGGAAGGCAAGAGTATCAGGGGTGGCAGAAACTCCGGTGGGGAGATGAAATTAGAAAGTTTGCACCGATAATGTGGCCGCAGCTAGCGCAGCACACAGGTAATTGGAGGCTATGGGAGAGGTCTATGTACTGCAGTGGACGTAGTCAGGCTGCTGATGAATAATTGCTCAGTTGAACGATAATTGGATTCCGAACCAACAACCTATGTGTGTCACAAACGGTGCTCCATTGAGCTATGGCGGTGGCTGTAAAGCCACCTACTTTCTATTACATATGTGTTGGCTGTAACTTAATCTCTTGGTGACCTGCGCCACCCTTGACCATAGCGGTAGACGTAAAACGTTCGGTTATAACACAAGTGTCGCGTGGAACGTGATCAAACAGAGAGGGCTGAAGCTGTGGGACAATGCGTGTGCCACCTATAGCACCAGGACTGCCAGAACCGAAGCCTTTATTAAGCTGTTGAACACACAAAGGTTGCTTTTCTTGTGCCATATATTCATTTCAATGTCTAAAATATTTGCACAAGATGTGCGCTAGTAGGAAAGATGGGAGCTTTTTTGTATTGATCTTTAATATGCTTTATCCCTATGTTACAAGCATCCCCGAGGACACCATTATTCGCACATGACATTGCCTTTCTAAGTTAAGTAGCTCAGAGGGTGAATTTCAAAACACGGTAAATGACTTAGGCGGGCAAAGCATAAAGATTTGTCTAGAAATTAATATGCAGAAAACTAAAGCAATTTTCAACAGTCTAGCAAGGGAACAACAGTTTATGATTAGTTGCGAGGCTCTGGAAGTGGTCAGGGAAGGCGTGTACTTAAAGGCAGGTACTAAAACAAGATTCGAAACACGAGAGCGATAAACTAAAAAAAAGGGGATGGAGCGCAATTCACAGGTACTCGCAGGTGAAAAACAGTAGCTTACCATTATTCCTCAAGAAAATATATATCAGTTGTATTTTATCGTATTCACCTATGGCGCGGAAGCGTGGGTGCCGAAGAAAAGGGTTCATTTTAAACAGAGAAGAGCACAAGATATGGGAAGGAAATGACATGTGTGATAAAAGAGAGGAAGAGCGCAGAGTAAGTCGTGTTATAAAAGCGACTTAATCATGCTGTATTACAAATGAAGAAGAAGAAATGAGCCTTGATGAGGGCATCAGTTGCGAAGGCAAGATAGCCGATGGTCGTCAAGGATAACGATAACTGAGGGATTCGAAGAGAACACAATCTTTGCTTGCATGTGTGGAGCGGTTAGGAAGTTGGTGGGCATAAAGTGGCCGCAGCTGGCACAGGACAGGTGTAGTTAGAGGATTATGTGGGAGAGGATTTTGTTCTGTAGTGGGCGTAGTTAGTCTGATGATGACACGAATGCTACTTCGCAGGTGGTTCCACTGTACTTCAGCCGAATAAATTTAGACAAGAGCTGGCTATGTTGGCACTTGTAAGGACACGCGCAGCGCCCATGACATGGGCATCAAGATGTACCGAGCCATACGTCCTTGTACGCCTCAGAACGTGGTGTGGTGACCCGTAATTCAGAAGCAGAGTTTCACCGTTTCTTCGCGTCCGGGGCAGTCAAGTATTCTGCAGAAAACATATGTTTCAGCAATCTACTCACCTGTGGTCTCTCAATACAGCGTTTGTCCCCACAGCTATGACAGAGCCTCGCCGTAGGGGATGGGGACTCGTATGAAAGGCGATAAGAACAGCGCCAGGTTAGCGCTTTAGCTGTGATGGCCAGCAGAAAACAGGGATAAACTTTCCGATGAACGCTCCGAAATGGTCGGCGTCTTCGCGCACTTGGTTTCGCGCATTCCTCTGTCAAGCATTTATTCATTTTTGAAACTAAACCCACTTCACGAATGACTGGGAATCTACTGGAGACTATGCTCCCGCAGTGCCGTGTTTCACGCATTGACAGCGTCTGGGCACGCGCGGAATTTCACTCAGCGCAGTAAATGCAGCGGCTGCTCTGGAGATGGACGTCGCATTCAATGTGTACACTTGGCAAGCGGTTTGACAGCCTCAAAATATTGCTCAAACCGAAGTGTGCGTCATTTGCTTCCGCGGCCATCCTTTGCAAACTACTGAAAAGAAAGCGAGCGTGTGCTTGTGCAATGAATGAAGAGATATGGGAAGCAGCGCCAAGAACTGGTGACGGTGAAGTGGACGCTTGGCACAACCACAAGCCAGCTCAATAGAGCCCCGGCCGCGAAAACGTGCAGAATGGCCTGTGGGCCACCGCTCTGCGCAGAGTCTGTCTGAAAAATAGCCGCCTGCGCTGCCCGCCTCCTTCCGTCTGGTGGGTGATGGAGCGCTGCCAGACGGTAAATGGCCTCGAACGTCTGTCTGAGAGACCACGGAAGTGCCTGCCCCCTCCCCAAAACAAACAAACAAACAATCAAACAAACAAACAAACAAACAAACAAGCAATCAAACATAAAACTGCGTCCGGGGGTCTCCAGAACTTCCCGAGCCGGTGTGGGAAGCAACGCAACAATAAAAAGAAAAGCGCGTGGCTTGGGGTTGTGCAGGTGACAAGTGGATATACAGAAAAGCGAAGCTTTTTTTCTGGCTTCAAAGAGTGTAATTGACAAAAACGTTAATTAACACGCGTAACGCTTGTATGTGGCGAGAAAGAGGAACAAAAGGATGGCAAATATTGCCGAAGCCGTCACGGAAAATCGAAGAGAAGGTGAAATATTCGTCACCTGATGCCGCACCCTTACTTGAGCATGCGAGTATTCAGAAACACGAGGAATATTAATCAAGAATTATACAAAAACCAAAATAAAAGCCACAGCCAATTGAACGGCTAGAAGATATGACCTTGTGGAGTCCCGTAAACAGGAACAGTATAGTTGCTTGCTATTTCATGTGTAGCATGGGCACATCCAACTTGTTTATGTGATATAGGGAAGCCAAAAATTATAGCTGTAATTGCTGGCATTACGTTTATATTTACCAAATATCTGACGCATATATAGCATGTAACGGAAAAAGGAAAAAAAACATTTTATGCCTCCCCACCGCGATCAAAGGCTAAATAAAACAAAGGGTGGACGCAAGATTACGTTCCAGGTTGGTGTATTTATGCCAGAATGCTCGCCCCAAGCGTGCTGCATAAAAACATAATCTCGGAATACAGCTGGCAGCCTACTGTCGTTGCTCACAGTCATTTCCGTGCAGCACGCTCTTCTTTTTTCAGGCCTTCGTGCGCACTAACACCGGACCGGAAAGCGTTAGGAAAGCTTTGTGGGGCTATCATGGTAGGAAGGCCTATTTCGCGGAAGCAAAATCACTTCCGGCCGTCGTAGTGGGCAGAACACTGCTCGATATGGCAGAACTTCCTGGCTTCTCATCAACCAGCGCACCTCATATCCCGATGCCTCTTGCGCGAGTGCATTGCAGTTTGGCGCCTAGATGAAAAATGGATCTAGAGCAATGACAAGCAGTGGAGCGTCATCCGAGCTTCCACTCTCTTTAAATTTCCGGTGCAGAGGCTCAAGAAGAGAAACGCGGCGACGCTCGCCGCAGGATCGTGCTGTATGGAGCACCGGAAGCTATATACGATAAGGAGTATCGTCGTGCTGGAATGTTTTTTTGGTGTGTTTCCTATACTTCGTATTACTCTTGAGAGGATTTCTTTTTTAGATGCACAGAATATAACCGTTTAGATGCCGAAGACATCGTTTATGGCTACGGCAATAGGCGCACTGAGCTTGAGGGCTCACTCCAAAGCGATTCGAGACGCATCACTGGAATTGAAGTGCTTTCGCGGAGCGGTATATTACGTGACGCTGGACGATGCGCTTGCTGAGACCACATAAAAAGCAAGTCAGGAATGCCTAAAAGTTGATACACGTTTGCCGCAAAATAATCTATAAATTAAAAAGGCAACTTTCGATCGGTTATTAGAGCCGGAGAAGCTTAGGGCTTGAAAAGAAATATAGATAAAAGTACTATCTCAGGATTGAAGGAACTTAAAGAAGTCGTTTGAGAGGTTCAACGTCTAGAAGCTGCACGGGAATCGGCACTGTTATGCTCACAACTTACTGCTGCGAGCATATCTCGTTTTTTTCTTAGCTATATGAGGTGGAGGTTTAGGTTTTTGGTTCATCACGTGTTCTGCCGCAACTAAATGCTGGGGACATGTACTTCTCACATTTGCTAAAGGTAGCGAAAACACGGCACCTAAAACCGCACCTTGCCTTCCGGTTTAAACGGTAACTAGCTTATCTCATTGCGAGTAGAAGGATAGAGCGTCAGATGCCTAAGTTCATGCAAATATGGAGGAAAGCTTCCGGGAATAGCCTTGCGACGCCCTCGTCTCACGCCCCTCACTAATCGGACGCAGATCCCATTGTCGGGTACGGGATATTTTTCCCATCATCAGCGACGCCGAGCCCAGTAAAAACTTACCGCACCGCATGTACAAAATATCTAATTATAGTTTTTTTGTTCTTTCGTAATATAATCTTTTCTCTTTGTTAAGGAGCGCACTAGTATAGAAACTTCTTTTCTCATGTTGTGTCGAGTTTCTCCGATTCAATTTGAATGGCACTGGCCGCTTGCTGTTACCTAATAGTTCCTCTTTCTTTACCTACAAATATTTTTACATGTGTTTCGCTATCCAGAACGTGTTCTTTGGGTACGCTGTCCACTTGTGTTTAATACAGATGCCAGCTTGGCATACCCATCATTTCTTGCAAAGTTTACAGATTATTATAACGCGGCATTGCCGGTAATTGAAGTAAACCCGAACTTCCGAATGTCCGAAAAACCATGGGTTAATAAGCTGTTATGGACACGAATAAAAATTAAAAACAAAATGCAACATGACTTCGTATGTACTCGCTCGTGATGCAACACTGTTGAACGAGTTCAAGAAATTTGCAAATGAATTATACAAAGATCTCAAAACTGAAAAACAGCTTACTCAACAGAGCTCTTCTCTAGAACATATAATGACCGTAAAAAAGGTTGGCATGGGATATATTAATTGTTAAACAAACAGAAGTGCAAAGATAATGCAGCAATTGCTGTATCTCATTCCGAGTTTAGTGGAACGGAATTAGTAAACACCATAAATTAGTTACCCATTGAGGTTTGGTAAGCCCACAGTGGATCAAGCTGTCTGAAGAACCTACATATTGTCCTACACGTCACAGAAGCTACCATAACGAACGGCAACATAAAATCCGCAGTTCAGAGGTTAATTGGGCAGCCAAAGAAATTCAATTTTAATCGTAATTTTTTACGCTGCTGTTCTGAAAGCGTGACAGGCAAACAGCACTGTGTAGGCAGTTTTAAACACCACACCGAGTTTCAATACCAACTTCAAGTCAACTGACCCTTTGTATTCCACAGGTTTCGCTTATGATAATTATTGACAAAACTGAGTTTGTTATAAAGGTTTTGTTTCAGGAAGAGCCGAAAAGAAAAAACTGCGAACGAGGCTTTTTCTTTTTATGAAAATTTGTATCGTGCCACAAATCTTGCAGTACATGTGTTCGGCTATAAATGTCCCGAATGTATCGAATTTTCATTTACTTCAAGATTGATGGAATTTGTTGACAAATTGCATTTCTCTGCGTCGACTCATAAATACGCGGAACACTGTTACAGAAGCATAATTTGCGCATGCGCTCGACTTGCACCTGAGAACGTTGTTTCTGCGCGACTTTCACTGGCCAGCGGCCAAGAAAGCTTGACATGATGGGCATGGTTCGAAACTTCCTCTGTTCTTGTGCCTCATGTCCAACACACCTGGAATACATTTCTTTAATATTGGAAAACTGCAACGTACTGGCATAGAAATATTGATGGTAATGGTACATTCTCTGGTAAGTTCAAAAATCTTTCTTTTACAGTGTTTCCATCGCTTGCATTGAGCATTTAAGACTGACATATAAAGTCAATGGGGAACACTTTTCACGTTAGCAAAAACGTTCATAGCCGAAAAAAAAGAAGCCAGCATTCCAAAGGAAATGTGTGGATATGTTGATTGTAGTAGTGAAGTCTTATAATATATAAAAATGTGATCTCATAAACTCTTTCTGGTTCCAATGTGCTTTTTTCATAATTGTTTGGCATGGGCCTCAGCGAATCGGTGAAACAACATTGGGCGCAAGGTCATTACATTCGCGGATCAGTCCGGGCACTGCTGCCGGCAAGCGCCAGGGTGCCAAGTGCCACCTGGAAATCGGCTAGTGGCATGTCGGCTAGTGGCATGTCGTTCTTACCCGCCGCGGTGGCTCAGTGGTTAGGGCGCTCGACTACTGATCCGGAGTTCCCGGGTTCGAACCCGACCATGGCGGCGGCGTTTTTATGGAGGAAAAACGCTAAGGCGCCCGTGTGCTGTGCAATGTCAGTGCACGTTAAAGATCCCCAGGTGGTCGAAATTATTCCGGAGCCCTCCACTTCGGCACCTACTTCTTCCTTTTTTCTTTCACTCCCTCCCTTATCCCTTCCCTAACGGCGCGGTTCAGGTTTCCAATGATATATGGGACAGATACTGCGCTATTTCCTTTCCCCAAAAACCAATTTAAAAAAAATGCCGTTCTTTCTGCCCTGTCTGCTGGCTTCAAAATACTTTGCTCGCCAACCGACTGCTACTGTAGTCCTTTTATACCCCGCTTCTTTGAGTCAACGCCACATGCATGTCTTGTTTCCGCTCTTTAGAGATACCGCATTCACAAAGCATTATGATCCGTCATTGTGTACTCACCGTCGTAATACAACCCATGGAAGTTTTAATCCGCTCTCCTGCTTGGGCATAAAAAAAAAAATTGGCGGTGGTTTAGCCCTGGTTAAACCTGGAGTGACGCGATAGCTACAGCTGGCTGAATGGAAATTGCTCAGTTGAATTGCAAAGTCAGTATTCCGCCGCTCCGTTTCTCTGGGCGTTGCTTCATCTTCGTCCCACTTAACACGACGCATGCGCACAGCTGTTGCAGCTTGGTTTCGCCGGCGCGCCGGGCCGCCGGCAGCAGCAGCTGCTCCGCATCACGTGACCAGCACGTGGCTTGTCACGTGATTCACTACGCCGCCACGCCGCCTGCAGCTGCTCCGCACCACGTGGCCAACTACGTGACAGCGTGGCGGCGCGGCCACCGCCAGGGCGGCGCCACGCTGAAGGCTCCAAATGCTACCGTAACGTTGACATCGCTACAAAAATAGCGACGATTTCCTCTTTACTCAGGCCTTGTCTGCATGTGAAGAAAACAGTTTTCGGACATCAACACTTCTATTCAAGTGGCGAGATAACTGTGAACGATCCCTTGATAAAAAAAAGCTAAGGATCCATCGTAACTCTGACGTAAGCACTTGAAGAAATTTCTCTGGTAGCGTGCAGCTCAGCTTCCTGAGTGCTACAATTGTGCATGCTATACAAAGGAGTTTAAATGGTTGACAAGGAACAGTGGCGCAAAAATAAAACGGCTTATGTATATTCTCTAAGCTTCACGAAAACGGCTAAGAATGTTCTAACGCGAAATCGTTATTGCTAACGTTTTGCAGAAAATCCGACGCCGCTGTCGGCGTCGGCACTGTGGGCGAAAAATCCCCGCAGAATCAACTTAGGTGAGCGATCTAGGTCAAGCTACCTTGTGGCGTCATCACAACCTGCCCACCAAATTGTGAGCGAACTGACTACCTTGGTAGGTGGCAGTTAAATTAATGGTTGTTCGCTCGGAGAGCTCAACCTGGGCCGCACAAGGCACACTGCTGGGAGCACCTTCCATCGCATGGCAGTGGCGCATTGCTTAACCGCTGCATCACTTCCAGAAGTGTTTAAGGGAAGGCCATCACAAATTCTGAAAATATGTTTTGTTTTGTTTTTTTTTCGGCGAAGAGAAGCTTTTTTCGGCAAAAATAAAAGTGCAGGCGGGCGTCAGAAAACAGGCGAGTCACGTTAAATAGTATGCGGAATAACTGAATTCTAATAGATACCTCTTAACCATTACCCAATGGCATATTGGTTTTTAGAACATCGAAAATACGACTGCGCTCTTCGTTCTGGCCAAGTAAGTTTTGGCCATTTCCAAAGCCATTCGGAAACAGCGTGCCTATAAATAGCGCACTGCGACATCCATCAAGTCTCGCCACTCTGTGACGCAACAGCCACGTGACATTCTCTGCACCGCCCTCGCAGGAGCAGCCAAATGGCGAAGAGCGAGGAGCGCCGCAGCGCAGGAGCAAGAGATATTGTGACGAGGTACGCGCGTCACCGAGTGACGCGATTTTATGGACGTCCCTTCACGCTCTATGTAAGCGGGCGTTTCTGGATGATAGAGGAAATGGCCAATATTTGTTGAGCCACGACAACGAGAGTAATCACGTGTTAAGATTCTAAAAACTGATATGGCTATTACTAACAGCAGGCCAAAAATCTCTATTCGCTGTCAGGTACCTTTCGGCAATTGTTAAAACTTTAGCTTTTAGCATTTAGTTACTCTTTAGCATATAACATAATTCGCCTGTTTGTTGGTGTCCGCCGGCACACATATTACTATGCCGCAAAAAGCGTCTCTTTACCAGCCAAATCCTCCATTTAAAGATTAGTTGCAGGATTCCCTGAAACACCTAGTATGTAGTGAGTACTGGGCCTTATAGGCAAGGTAGTGAACGCACACGTACCGCCTTCACCGGCTACACATGAAGCCGTGATTTCAAATCTGAAAAAATGCTGTTCTCCGGAACACAAGACGCTATTGATGAAGTGCGAAAGCAAGTATCGGTGTTTACATTTGCGGCAGCTACAAATCAGTGGTTCGTTCAATAGTTTTTCTATGCTTAGAAAAAAGGCAACAAGACTGTCACTTATGTGGCGCCTGGGATACAAAGGGCGAATCCCCAAGGAAGGCATAAAAAATTCCTGACGCGTAAGCCCGCCGGACAGATGAGTGTGCCTTCGGACGGAGGACAATTAACCCTGATCGACAGAGAGGCCATGTATCTGCGATACACTCAGGTTGGGCCATTGCGAAATGGATTGAAAAAGCCTGCACCGGGGTAGGAGGCAGAGAAGTTACAAAGGTGAGGAAAAACGAAAAAAAAACAGAAAAAGATATTGGATTATGGAATAAGAAGATTGACGAGCAGCGTGATCGCGTAAGCCAATCTCCTTATTTGGTTTGCGCTACGCGCAGTACGAAAGCTGGAGTCCTGGTACAATACAATACGCAATATAAGAACAGTACAATAGCGTGAAAGAGTAAAGTAAAACGAAGTGTCACATGGCGAAGTATGTTGGGCGAGAGGCCGAAGCTCTAGAATGGAATTGCGGAAAGAAGCGAGATGGGAGTGGAAACGCAGCAGAGTAAGACGAGGCCCTGGAATGCGGCCCATTGCCGACAACAAGGAACTCGAGAACGACGTCATTCCTCTGCTTTAGAATTCACGATTTCCGCGCCTAAGCCGGCTGCGCGCACGGTGAAGAGCGCCATCTTGGGCTGTTGGCGGCTTCACTCTCAGCACGTAATGGTTTCTTTTATGATAGCCTACGGCAAAAGACACTGAACTGACTCGACGTTAAAGTGAGGTGAGACTTTGCAGTATGAAAAACTGATTTTTGTATTTTACGACCTACTGATAATATCTTTCCGCTTGGAAAACATATTACGCTTGGGTACGCTCGAGTTCAGAAATGCTTTTTAGATCTTTTTTCGTCGTGCCATGGAGCAGTGAAATGCTTGTTTTCATAGGCTTTATTAAAATTTTCCTCAAAAGAGCAAATTTCGAGCTTTATGTTTCGAGAGGAACTCTAAGGCGTAAATAAACCAAATATTGCCCATAATAAAAATATACATATTACCTGATTGCAACACAATCAATAACCAGATTAATTTTTGTTTTACAAATAAATAAAACATTCATGGTTGGCAATTTTATTGCACCCAGGAAAGAAAAAAAATATAAGTTAATTTTTGGCCAAAGGCTCATTGATTTAGTCTCAGTAGTGTAGAATAAACGTTTCTGTTATATAAAAATTCAGGACTACATATAGTACATAATAAGAAAAGGTAAATTAGTGGACAATATTAAAACAAAAATAACCAACACTAGATTATGTTATAATCTGCCTCTGTTCTCTAATGCAAGATGCATTCTTTAGAAGGTAGATAGCCAATTTCATAGCTATAGCCTCTATTACAACTACTCTAAAGCCTATTTTTGGAAACATTTTCGAAGACTTACCTCAACTCACCGCAGCCAACAATGCAAATGCATGCGGCAGATGTCCTGCTAAGACACAGCAAGAACAGAGTAGGCCAAATAGCAGCCGCAAATGAACCATCGTTTAAACCAGGAAAAAGAAAGGGGTATGCACACGGCACGCAAGGCGAAGGAAATACAATCGGTGGCCCCTTACTGGAATGGAGCGGATTTTAAGAGCAGCGCAGAAGGAAGCACCAAAAGTCAAGTGGGTGGAGGAGGTTATCAATTTTGCCCGCAAAAGTGGCCGTAGGACACGGTTTGTAGGAGGGGTATGGGAGAGGAGCTTTCGTTGCAGAGGATGTAGGTAGGCTAATGACGAGAGTAATACAATGATAGTAACGATGAGAGTAATGTGCGAGTGCACTGTGAGTCGATAATGATGATCACAGCGTGACTTTTATTGGTCACGGCGAAACTTAAGAGTTGCCTGACACCCCTCTCGCTCCCTGTAGGGCACCGGCATGAATTCGATCGTTGTAGGTGCGGCAAATTGTACTTTCCGCTTTCCCGAGGACTTGCGCTGCAACCTGTCTTCCGACCTCCCCAACTTCCTCCCTGCCTCGGTCACTCATGCGTCGATGCTATAAGCCGCGCAGAGATCGCCGGTAATGAGCTGGCCCATCAGGCAGCCAGCGAGACTTATCCGAGCGCGCAGATTCCCGGACATTCCCAAATTTCCACACGGGACGCTGCAGGGGGCGAATTGCACACACCACCAGACACTTACTCCATCACATTCCAGTTTACCACATTCACAGATACAAACGCTGATAGACAGAGCTTAACACACTTGTCACACTGACCCCACTGAACCGCCCTCTATTCCGTTCCTACCCCTCTTCATCCTATTTTTCCTCCCTCAAGTCAAACATGGACTATCTCTTCGTTGCCGCCCCATGGCCTTCTGATGTTTCTCTCCTCTCTCTCTGTTGAGCGAAATCTGCATCATCTCCAGCTTATGATTGGTGTGCTGTAGATAGAGCTGCGCTTTCTCTGTCAAGTTTTCAGGTTTGGTAAGGTTCAGACTTCTACACTCGATGAACCGAACGACACGTGCCGCATGAGAGAAGTACCAATAAACATTCTATTATAAAAAAATAGTAAACGCGTTCTTTATGTGCATGCGCTAAACGCTTTCGGCTTTAATTTCTATAATATAATCTGCTGCTACACCATAATCTGCTGCTACAAAAACTGGAACACTACGAAATTAGGGGAGCCACTTTGTCTCTGCTAAAATCATACTTAGCTCATCGCAGACAAATGATTATTCACAATAACAAGTTTTCGGGCCTTGAGCCACTTCAATCTGGTGTTCCCCAGGGCAGCATAATGGGGCCCTTATTATTCCTTGTTTACATTAATGACATCTTTTTACCCCTTCCGTTGACCTTGCGGGCTTTGCTGACGATATTACAGCACTCTTGTCAGGTAGCACAGAAGCCGAATTATTTTCGCAAGCCAACAGTTTCCTGGAGTATCTTCGCGAGTGGTCAAGAATTAACAATCTGAAAGTGTATTCTGATAACACGAAAGCCGTTTTATTTCGAACAAGAAACAAAACTGCTCACGCCAACTTCACCCTATCACTAGGAGGCAAAACAGTTGCAATCGTGCCAAACATAAAATGCTCAGGAGTAATCTTTTTCAGAGTGTCTCACCTGGGACGAGCAGGCCAATCATGTTCGGAAACAACTAAATCGCTTCAACGGTCTTATTTGCTAACATAGGGACACTCTTCCGTCTCAAGTAAAGGTCCTTATTTATGAAGCATTCTTTCTCCCATCACTGACATACTGTCTCACAGTTTGGGGAACGACGACCCAGCACAACATATTCAAACTAATAACAGCACAAAAGCGAGCAATTATACTAATAGCAAATGTATCGTGGCATACCCACATACATCCATACTTCATTAAATTTGGCATTCTAAAGATCACTTCTTTGTTTTCTTTCAGATTGCTATCATTGTACAAAACTGCGGTTATTACTAACAATGAAACCAGCCTCTCGCTTCTAAAAATATCTCGCTATTCAACGGTGTATGATACCCGTTCTCATTTTCCTTGGTCATTGACTCTTTGTCGCACCAAATACGGTATGCAATCATTGTATTTTATTCTTTCGTAATACCTGAACATTATAGAAAGTAACAACATATCGCTAAGAGATATCACAGTGAAGTGGCTAAAAACTATTTTGTACCTTTTTGAAGAAGTTTAGCTTGAACTTGCTCTGAACTGTAAATAAGATTACAACGCGGGTAAATTCTCCCTGTGTTGTACACTCGGATGATGTGAAGCTTTTGTTTTGAGTATTTATATTGCTTTTTGTTTAGATTGTGATGCTAAATGTTGAAATGCTGTATTTAACTTTAGTTTTTGTTTCGATTGCCTCACCTGTAGCTGTCTTGTGCAAAAAGTGACGTAATACGCTGCCTCGGCATTGTGGGCGTAGGGTGCCTCTCAAGCTGCATTCAAGCAGATTTTTTGACTGCGTCCTCTCTCTCCTGGTGATACCTGTACCACTAAGGGTGAGAAATAAACTTCAACTTCATATTGTACGCAATAATTTAATTTTAAATATTGAATTAGGAATACTCCAGATTGGAACTGCCTGTCTTCCATATATCTTTGCACACATTTTTTGCGGCGCACCTTTGTTTGTTTATTCGTGCTCTCTAGGAAAGACAATATAGCTCGGCAGGTTAGAAAGAGTTCATATTTAGGCTCTGAAGATGAACAAATACAGAGATAAGAGACGGGGCACGAGCGCTTACTCGCAAATAAAAATTACCTAGAAAAATACTTTTTTTAGAAGAGAGCTAATGTAAACATCTTATTTGAGAACAGAAGGAACCGCTAAAATAGAACAAAAACCAAGTGTGCACATATGAACGGATGAGTCATCCCTGTCTACCATTTGCGCCCTCGGAATGAACGCTACGTGTCCGTTTTCTTTGTGCGCAGCGTGTTTGGACGAACACCATTCGTGCCTTGAATTATTGTTCAAATACACTCTCGCCATACTACTTGCTAGTTGTCCGGTTTAGCTCAGTTCGTAAAGCCATTGCCCCAAAGAGGCGGAGTTCCCTGACCCGAGCTGCAGATCACGACTAATTTTTAATGCGAAAGCATTATACGCCTCATGTGAACGCCTCACCGGAAGTTGTCCGCAAAATGTATCTACAAATTGTCTCCACAGGAAATGGTACCACTTACGTGACCCCATTCGAGGAAGAAATCCGCCGGCATAGGGGCTCTAACTGAGGCCCTCTGCGTGCCAGGTGGGCACGCAGCGCATATGCCACGAAGGGTCGTTGGTTCAAGCAGGTCAGTGGCGCACGAAGTGAACGAGTTGTGGCGTGTATGATGGTAAAACGGGTTGGGGATGTGCATTGGTGCTAGACAACGATGACTTGTAAAAAAAGAAGTTGCTCACGTCATTTAAGAGACACGTGGTAAGTCTCAGGTGACAACGATGACTTTCAAAAAGTTGCTGACGCCATACAAGAGCCACGTTACAAGTATCGGGTGAAAACGATGACTTGCAAACATCATTGCAAACAGAAGTGGCTGACGTTCAAACGCAAATGCTTTCGCTTTTTTGCAGTGCAGCAGACTGCAGTGCTCTAAGTTTTTCTTCAGCTACAAAGTTTTTGGCGAAGCTCTATGCGCTTTCTTCCTGCACTGACGTCACGAAGATGCGGTGGCGCTCATGTCAGTAGCGACTTTCGCACAATCGGCTATAGTGCCTGGTGCCTGGAATATACTGTCTAGTGAGCCGACCATGGTCTCCCTGGTGCTACCGAGAGCGATGAATGCCGACGGCCGCCGCGTGGAGCGCTGTAAGTCGGGAGGGTGCGGACCACGCAGTCTCGCTCTCCCGACATCAGCAAAATGAGTGCTGCATCTTTGCTTTAGTTAAGCCGTAAGCGACCATAGCATTCATGGAAGGAGGTTGCAGTGTTTCTTTGGAGTCTCTAACTAGAAGCTACATATTTAGGGCTTGGTATAGCATGCGCGGAAGCTCCAATGAAGTTCAGCACATTTTGAGTTTCGAACATCCGGTGCTTTTGAAGGGTTAACAGGGAAGATGTCTTCTAACATGAGCTTTTTATTTGGAGTACTTTTTCAGTAACACTTTCTCTAACAAGGCAGGTGAAACACGTCGATTAATTTTACTTGCTTTTATTTAGATGTTCTGCATGCTTGGTTTTAAGCCAGAAATCTTTGCTACTTACAGAAAGCATAGGATTCTACATCATACCGCGTGGGTAATAAACCTTTCTCCGCAACAAAACATGCCTTTGTTGGAAGTGTGCTTTCCTGAGGCCGCCTTTATGCCGCATCCACCACAAATATTTGTCAAGGAAACCTCCTTGATCAAGGATTCGGCCTCTGCAAGCGCAATATGATGGTATGTTTTGACTTTCTTCCCCTCAGATACACCGCGGCTACCGCTGATTGCCCATCAAGCAAAGTTGTTTTCTTGAGCTTCACAATAGTCGTAAGCTAATTAATTCACTGGCACAAATGGCACTTCCATCCACATGCCACTGGAACAGAGACGTTGCAGAATTGCTAGCGCTCGCTTGTGGACGGCAGATATCCACCAATTCAGCAGCGCTTGCTTCTTTTGAACCACAACGTGCGGTGCACTTTTCAATTACTAAAGCTCCGTTGTCGGCACCAGAATATTGCAGGCTCTCCGATTCAGCGCTATCAATGGCTGAGCACAACTCGGAGGCTTCCGACGCAGGTCGCCTGTAACGCTTTGTTGGAGGCTTTTGCTCGCAGAGATGTATAGTTTTCCTATTTGCTGATATTTTAAGCACAATGTGTTTTAGATAATGCGAGAATATCATAGGCATGGTGTCGGCTTTCAAACGCGGTTTATCGCGGGGAAGCTCGCTGGTTACTACGGTGATACTGAACATGCGCTCGATAAAACTGTTCTCAAAATGTTTCTCGCAAACAACAGCGGCTGGTGTCAGCCTTCCGTCTTCTCTTTTGAAGGTTTGTTCCCATTCTGCAAGTAGTATCAGATGGTGCAGTAAATATGGAAACGCGCGCCTTTTTCGAGCGGTATACCGCTTTTACCTGTGGCACAAAGCGTCTTCTCTTCACACTGTCGCTTTGCCTTTGACATCTTTTTGTGCGGTCACACGTAGCTCGTTTAGTGATGGGCACGGAAAAAGAACAATAGAGAGCTCAGTTCATGATTTGACTACACGGTTAACGCACGCAGAACGGATACACGCACGCACAGAACGTGCGCACAAAACCGATGAAATCGCCACAGAACTACTCAGAGAAGCGGACGCGATGACTTGCATTTGCAAGCAGCCACACAGGACAACAAGCACCACACCTCGCTCAACAACAAATAAGCGCACAAGCAGGTTAATCACGCACGCACAAGACCAGGCCGCTGTCTTCCGAACAGAGAAAAGCGCGTCGTCTGCTGCGGCAGCACCCTCCCGACAAGCAACGCCTTCGGTCGCCATCGGTTGGCTTTCATTGCAAAGCGGTGCCACCATCTCCCATTGCGCAGTGCTGGCGCTCGGAACACTAGCCAGTATATCCCAGGCGCTATAAATCGGCAAAACAGGTTGCGCCGGTGCCTACCATAGCTGCCGCAGCCACCGGCACGACGGCGTGGCTGTGATTGTCCTGCGCACCGCAGACGCAGCATGCACTGAACATCTTCGTCACTGTGAGATTCGTGTAGGAGCATAGAAAGGTTTTGGCTTGGTTTTATGTGGGTTTAACGTTCCAAAGCGACTCGGGCTATGAGAGATGCCGTAGTGAAGGGCTCCGGAAATTTAGGCCAACTGCGGTTCTTTTACGTGCACTTACATCGCAGAGTACACGGGCCTCTAGAATTTCGCCTCCATCGAAATTAGACCACCGCGGCCGGGATCGAACGCGCGTCTTTCGGGCCAGCAGCCGAGCGCCATAACCACTCAGCCACCGCGGCGGCTTAGCATAAAAAGGGAAATAAATCAGCCTCAATACATGTCTGTCAGATTAATGCCGCTCTATGAAGCGGATTAAAGCTCAGTCTTGGTCTCGATCGACGCTGCCAGTCAGGGTATGCGGCAAGGGTTTGCTATTGGGGAAGACGTTACGCTCACTCGCCTATACATCAGCCTAGCACGTTTGAAACTGCCACCAAAAAACCTACACAGATTTATCTGCGCACATAACAATCACCCGAAGACGTTCCCGCGTGCACGGGGCGCCGGCCGGCTCACTCGCGACCAAGGAATTCGGACGAGCTGACACTACAGCATATTTTAGCTTATTCTCATGTTCTAAACTCTAAAAACTAAAAGAGGTACTTTATAAAATTGAGTAAAGAATTCATTCCTTTTCACCCAAGGCTGCTCTTCGGTGACCATGCAACTGTTGCAGCGCAGCGATGGCGTAGAAGTAGAGCATAGGTCTCGCGTGCATCTTGCAGGCATCCTCTACGCAAGTGAAGGGGCACCACTGTGCCGGTTCCCTGGCAAATCGCTGCTCGACTACGCGCAAATCTGCGGCTGCCCGGTCATCGCTGCATTACTGCGCACCGGTCTTCGTGCACCCGAGTGGTTAGGGCGCTCGACTACTGATACGGAGTTCCCGGGTTCGAACCCGACCGCGGCGGCTGCGTTTTTATGGAGGAAAAACGCTAAGGCGCCCGTGTGCTGTGCGATGTCAGTGCACGTTAAAGATCCCCAGGTGGTCGAAATTATTCCGGAGCCCTCCACTACGGTACCTTTCGTCCTTTCTTCTTTCACTCCCTCCCTTATCCCTTCCCTTACGGCGCGGTTCAGGTCTCCAACGATATATGAGACAGATACTGCGCCATTTCCTTTCCCCCCAAAAAAACCAATTATTATTATCGTGGCGCCGGCCGCAAGCCGCGCAAAGAATACGACGGTACAGTCACGCCCCCCATCCAGCACCTATAAAACCAGCATCGAGTCGCCGAGTCGCGCATTCGGCCGCAGTGACAGCGACGCTGAGGGCAGCACCTTACTCGTGTTCACTGCATCTTGGTTTGGTTTGGTTTATGGGGGTTTAACGTCCCAAAGCGACTCAGGCTATGAGGGACGCCGTAGTGAAGGGCTCCGGAAATTTCGACCACCTGGGGTTCTTTAACGTGCACTGACATCGCACAGCACACGGGCCTCTAGAATTTCGCCTCCATCGAAATTCGACCGCAGCGGCCGGGATCGAACCCGCGTCTTTCGGGCCAGCAGCCGAGAGCCATAACCACTCAGCCACCGCGGCGGCTACTGCATCTTGGAGGTTAGTCCACAGTTCTTTTAAGTACGCGTTATTTCTCTTGGGCTTTCTGCACCGCTATCACTGCTGCCTTTAGGTACTTTAGATGTTTTTTTGCATGTTTGTAAAAGGTGCGGAAAGTGGGAAAAGAAGCGCTTAAAGAAGTGGCAAAGCTACTGAATGATTTTAAAGAAGAAATAAAACTCGAGTGGAAAGCTCTAAGGAATCCACTGGAGCGAAACATCTGACAAAATTAAAACGGACTACGTACAGAACTATAGGAGATAAAAGTGAGCGTGAATGAGATGAGTAAGACACCTGATGGTGTCAACCGACGCCTAGAGACTACTCCAAAAGTAAACAGTAGTGTTAAGAAAGAAAATGAATGCCTTCGGCAGAAGGTTTTCTCGCTTGAACAGGACCTGGCTGAATGCCAGATTAACTTGGTGAAATCAGAACAGTACTCCAGATATCGAAATCCAAAAATCAAAGGAATCGAACAGAAACCCACTTAAAATCTTGCCGAGCTGCTCAGAAAGATTGGTGACGTCATTGGCGAAGCCATATATAATGACGACGTAGACCTATGCCACAGAGTGCAAACAAAAGAGAAAGACAAAACAAACATCATCGTGCAGTTTCAACGTCGTGAGAAGCGAGACAATGTCCTTGAGAAGTCACGAAAGAAAAGACTAACCACTGAGACGCTAGGAGACTGAAGTGAGCATGAAAACGTTTCTCCGGTATACATTAATGAGCAGTTCTGCCCAACATTGAAGATATTGCTTGGGATGGCTAGTGCGCGCAAGCGTGAGCACAACTGGAAATTTGTCTGGACCCGAAACGGCAGCATTTTTGCGTGCCGCACTGAGACGTCACCGATTGTACAAATTCTTCGCGAAAGTGACATCGGCAAGATCTGTACCAATACATCGCCTGAAGTATAAGTATTCTTCCGGAAGATATAAAGGATCTTGTTGCGGTTAACCAAGCAAAGTTTATCAAATTGTTCCACTTATATACCTGATCTGTTTCGTCAATCCATGACGATATAGGTGTATTGCTTTATCATGTGGCTTCAACTTTGTTGTCATTATGTTCAGCGAAACATGGCACAGAGACAATTCTGATTTTCTAGTCCTGCGCGCTTATCAACATCACTACTTAAATCGCCAAGGCATACGAGGAGGGGGCATCGCAATGCAGACAGTGTTCCCGGACAGCGAGAAGGTAGAAGAGTTCTCAGTTATAAATGATAATTTCGAGGTCCTCTTCATAAGGACGGGCAGAAATTTGATTGCGGTAGTATTGCGTAAACCTCGTGGTGACCTGTCGGCGTATTTAGAATTTCTTGATTGTCTTCAGTCATAAAAACAGATATGGGCTAACCTGTGGAGGTGATTTTAATGTGGACGTATCTCAAAATTCAACACCAGCGGCACAATTTGTATCCGTCCTTGAATGCGATAATTTTCGCAATGTGATTGAATCGCCGACGCGTAAAACTGCGTCTACATCTTCGCTGCTGGACATGTTCCTTACGAACGCCCCGTCAGAAGCTACGCTATTGGGAGCATTATGTGCGTACATAAGCGACTACATGCCTATAGATTTGTTTATAAAGCACCGCAGCGTTCGTAGGCCCACAGAAGCAGATAGATGTAATCGCATATCCTGATATCTCACCCGCCACATTAGAAAGTTTCAGACAGAAACTGCTCCGGATTGATTGGAGCGATATCTTTCAGCTCACAAACGCTAATAATTCTTACAACAATTCCTGAGCATTTTACGGAAACTTCACTTTGAATCTTTTCCATTAAAGGTACAGCATTAAACAAAACTAGCACGCAGGCCATTGATCCCAAAATACCTTCTTTAGCAAATTAAAAGAAAAATAAGCTTTATCAGCGCTTTATCCAATCTAGGGACACGAATAAATAGCCAGAATACGAAGCTTTTCGAAATAAAGTGAATAAAGAAAAGCAGAAAGCAAAAAATGACTATTACTATTGTGTATTTGATGAAACCTGTCTACGAAGAAGCGGCATCTTGTGGAAAAGGATAAACAGTGCGTTAAACAGGAAAAACGAGCGCAGCAGCATTGATGGCCTGAAAATAAACGATACGGTTCTCAAAGAGAAAAAGCTCGCAGATCACTTCAACAGCTTTTTACTGATATAGGAGCCGGCAGTAACGATTATGACACCCCCACAATCATTCCAATGAATTCAAATACATTATTTTTGCAGCCCACATGTACCTGAGAAGTAATAACGCTTATTCAGAGCCTCAAAAATAGCCGCAGTAAAGATGCAGACGGCATCGAAATCAGACCAGTTAAACATGTAGTGGATTTTATTGCTCCTGTATGAACCCATATTTTCAACACTGCGTTGTCAAGAGGCGTTTTCCCACAGAGTATGATGGTCATGAAATTGACAGTTATAAACAAAGGAGGGGATAGGAACAATTTGAGTAATTACAGCCCAGTATCTATAATGGCAATTTTTTCTAAAAGCCTTGAAGAGGTAATTAAGGTGCCCGAGTGTATAGCTTCTCTGGCAAATATAATTTAATAACAGATAGTCAGCATGGTTTCAGACAGAATCGTTACAGAAACCGCCTTACTAATGCAGAAAGACATAATAGTAGATAACTTTGAAAAAAAAATGACGCTTGGTACATACCTAGACTTCAGCAAAGCTTTGGCCGCGTTAACCACGACTTATTGCTCACAAAAGTAGAAAGATATGGTATCCGAGGACTTTCGCTCCGACTTCTAAAATCTTACCTTCACTCACGAACCAAATTTGTAGCAATTAACGAACATAAATCAAGCCCTCGGCAAATAAAAACTGGCGTTCCACAAGGCAGTATCCTAGGCCCCACACTGTTTTTGTACTATGTAAATGATATTGTTCAAACAACCCCCAGATGCCAGTTTGTTATCTATGCCGATGACTGCACTCTATGTTGCAGGTCGAGATTTATCATGTATGCTTCGCGAAGCAAGCTCCATTTGCAATACCCTTCAAGAATGGTGGAAACGAAACAACCTGGTAATAAAAGAGGCAAAAACAAAATGCATTGTTTTCAGAGTTCGAAGAAATTGCGTCAAGATGACAAATGCTATCAGATTAGGACCATTTTGCTTATCTTTCGATAAAAGTGTAAAAACTCTTGGGGTGAGCTTCTCAGATGACATGACTTGGAACGAACATGTCAAGATTCTTTGCGCGAAAGCGCAAAAAGCTGTTGGTATTTTAAATAAGTGCTGTCACTCGTTTCCAAATGGCGTAAAAAAACTTCTTTACAATTGTTTATTCCATTCGCAGCTTGGTTATTGCTCACTGATTTGGGAGACACGACTTTAAAGAATATACATAGCTTAGTTCTATTGCAGAAGAAAACAATACGAGCAATTGACAATATTGCTTACTTGGAACACACTCAATCACTTTTCCTCAAAAACAATATATTAAAAGCTAGTGGTATATATAGCTTCAAGTTAAATAGATGCTACAAGCGAGCGATTAAGGGGAAACTTGAGACATTCCTAACACGGGTAAACTTAAAGTACACACACAGCGTCTACCCCCATCGTCATCAGGTACCCTCGAACATTCCTTTTCCGCGTACGGCCAAGAAAGAATTGCGCACACATTGCCAGGCATAGTTAACCGCTTCCACTCGGAATGCGTGGATGCGGAAAGGCATAAAAACAACCGCATTTTACAGATATCCTTATGTCATAGAGAACATTTGTGATGTCAATAGAAATAATCAATGTGGATAAGTTTCGCATCATTATAATTATTACCGTTTTGCCTTCAGACAAATGCGTCTCTGCCGTATGTCTCTTCTACGTATATTTGTCCGATCTTCATTTTTTATGTTTTTTTCCTATAAACAATTTGCACCTTTGTACCTTTGTAACTTGCCTTGTACCTTTGCAACTTCGAAACTTTTAAACAACTAGTCTTGTACGCAGTATTTAACTTATGAAATCTATAATCTTCTTTGGGCTTTTCTGTAACGTGAAATATGTTAGCTGTTACTGTTGCCTTTGAGGGTATGGAGCGCTGTCAAGCTGTGTTCAAACAGCTTTTTCTTCCCCCTTCCATATCACTTTATGTGTGAAATAAAACGTTCAAATGTCAAAAAAATGTCAAAAGGATAGGACAGATAAGATGTGCACAGTACTAAGGGGCGGCCACGTACTGTGCTATCGTGAATTAGCGGACAGACGAAGACTAGGTGCGGGATTCACGTCAGTCAGGATATAGCTGGTAATATAGAGATAGAGGAGTTCAACAGTATTAACGAGAGAGTGGCAGACAGCTGGTCGTAAAAAGACTTAATAATAGGTAAAAGCTGAAGGTGCTGCAGGCCTACGCGCCTACATCCTGCCTTGACGACCACACCTTTGAAAGCTTTTCTGAAGACGTGGATTGGGCAATTAACAAACGCGAATCACTGTAGACTATAGTGACGGGCGACTTCAATGCGAAGATAGGCTAGAAGAAGGCTGGAGACCAGGTGGTAGGCGACTATGGGATAGGTTCTAGGAATAGCAAGGGAGAGTGCTTAGTAGACTTCGCAGAGAGAAATATTTTATGGAGCATGAATACCTTCTTCAGCAAACGAGAGAACAGGTAGTGGACCCGGAAGAGCCCCGATCATGACACTAAAGGTGTAATAGACTTCATTCAATGCGCTCACCCTGGTACCTTGCACGATGTGGAGGTCCTCAGAAAGGTGCGTTGTATCGACCACAGAATGCTAAAGTCCTAAATTAGCTTAGACTTCAAGAGGGAACGGAATAAACTAGTGAAGCGGTAGCCTAATAATAAGTTACCGGTAACAGGGAAAGTAGAGGAATTCAGGATATCTCTGCGGAACAAATTTTCGGCTTAAACTGAAGAACACGATATTAATGTTCAATCAATGAGCGATAATCTCAGTGCTATCATTACGGAATGTGCAGTAGAAATAGGCGGTAAGTTGGTTCCAGAGTATACGGGCAGGCTACCTCAGGAGACGAAAGTTCTGATTAAGAAACGCCAACGCATGAAGGCGCCTAACCACACAACCAGAATAGAACTAGCAGAGTTCATAAATAAGCGCAAAGTAGCAGTCGCAAGGAAGTTTAATATAGAGGGAGTCGAGCATGCGTTAAAGAACGCAGATAGCGTAAAAGCGGCGAAGAGGAAACTAGGCACCGACAAAAACCGGATGCTCGCGCAAAGAGAGAAGGAAGGCAAGGTCATTACCAATATGGATAAGACAGTTAAGGTATCCGAAGAGTTCTGCACAAATCCATACAGTGTACTGGGGGAGGTTGTGATGATGTGGATTGTGCCAGTTTGGGTTCCGGGCGGGCAAAGAAAAAGTGTGGCCGCGTGCGGAGCGAGCCGGTGCGCGTCCATCGTATTTGAGGCAACAACAACAACAGCGTGCCCGATCGAACTTTGGAGCTCGGCTTCGAGGCAGTCATGGCTGTGGGTGGCTGAGAGGTTGGACATCTTCTGGAGCTCGGCGTTCCCCAAGGCTAGCTAGCCTGCACCGGCCAGGCATCGAGGTCGGGGTCGGGCTGCCCGCCCAGCACGACGCTACTCTGCCCGATGACTCCAGCATCCCGGTAGCCGGGCGGCCTACCGACGCGCTCCTGCCTGCTGGTATTGGCGTCCGGGTATCCAGCACATCACCGCGACCGGTTGCCTGCTGATTCTTCCCCAGGGACCGGGCTGTATCTGCGCCGCCGTGTGCGTCGGCGCCGACAAGGACTGTCGCGCCGAAACCCATAGTAGTAGGGAGCCTACATGTCGCGCCCCCTCCCGGCTTAGGGTTGTGACTTCCTTTGACACAGCACATGCCGCCTCCCGCTAAGACCCATGTTGCCAGCGCGTGTGTTGTCATGGTTACGGGAAGACGCCGCGCCATCTTGGTCCCCGCCGTGCATAGGCGCGCATTAGCTGCTGCAGCAGTTGCGTCTTCATCGCCGTTCATCGTTGAGTGGGACAGTCATATGTTGTCGGTTGTTGCACTAAGTGCGCCAGGAAGCTTACGCAGCAGCAATGCCCGGGTGTTGCGTTCCGCAGTGCTCGAACCACTGCAGGAAGGGCACACGGATGTTTCGTTTCCCGGCTGACTCCAACCGAAGAAAACGTTGGCTGGCACAAGTAAAGCGAGACTGCTGGGAACCCACTGCTGCTTCTCGCATATGTTCTGTGAGTACCGTACCTTTTTCTCTTTTGTTACCTGCTCGCTTGTTATGTTTGGTGTACTGTGCTTCACGTTTACGATAATTAAACCACGGCCGCCTCGAACGGCGTGCGCGGCGTGGGTTTGATAACAGGCTACGCATTGCGGGCGTGGGTGCAATCTTCTCGTTAGTTTTTAGATGCGCTGGCGGCGTGTCTCGAGCACCAAGGGCGAGAAGCAACGGTTCGCATTCGCCCTCGCTGACTGTAATTCTCACGCGAGTGCACTCACGATATATTGGCGCCCGCTTCCTTGTTTGCGCTGTAATACATGCGCCAAGACTCATGTCAGAGAACATGACTGAGGTAGTGAAAATAAATTTCTACATCTCTCTGACATTGTACGCGTTCGCTGTTTCGTGAGCGCTGTGGTCGGAGGAACTTATTTTCAGTCAGGTCTGGTTATCTAGGCACCGTTCTGCTGTACGACGCTATTCGGTAGAAAAAGATTGGAAACCCAAGATCAGACTAAAAGAACACATTTTGTATATGCCCGGTTACTGGCATGCATATGAAGCCTTTAGGAAGCCCTTATCCAGTTTTTTTTAGCTTGGCACTATAGCCTGGTAAAAGACAGCATGTGAAAACATTACAGCAGGTAGAAACAGCTCTGTAGTTGTAACGCTAGTCATGTTCCGGTTTGCAGCATTTGTCACAGTTATGTGCAGGTATGAATATACTTCTTGATGCTTATGAAGTACTTGCTGCCATTCATTTCAGGCACATTTTGAAGAAACAAGTTTCGAGCAAAACAGACAGGATGGCTTAAAGAAGCTAAGGCCAGATGCGGTTCCCACACTTTTTACTTATCGAGGTAAGCTTCTAATTTTGATCCATCTCTTAAATACAACTCTGCCTCATTCATATGAAATGTTTGCAAAGAAATTTGTCTACACGTATACGGTAGTGCTGTGGTTGCTTTGTGCAAGCTCAAAAATGTGCGCTCATCTGCTTTTAGAAGGCTGCAAAGAAAGGTTCATCACCATCAGCATTTCAAGGTCCATAGCAGGACGAAGCCTATCCTACTGACTTCCCTTTAACCGGTTCCTGTGCCATCTGTGGCCACATTATCCACACAAACTTCTTGGTCTATTGATATGGCTTTTATATCCAAGCATTCCTACAGCGCATGTTTGCATCAGCATCTAGATCCCTAGCTAGAAATTTGTTGGGATCCATGCAATTCATTTCTTGTAAAACTAAATCGCGGGCATAAAAAAATATGTATATTGCACGTTATTGTAGGATCATGCATTCGAACAGCACCTTCAAACATAAAATCACCTTAAGCCGTGTTTTAACGGCTTCTGCATTACCTCTGGCTCATTTTTCACTGTAGATTGAAAAAAAAATGAATGAATGACAATTGAAATCTTCCGTGTAAGCCATAAAGGTATAAAGTATGGCACTAAACAAAACTTTTGCCACCTAACTCTCTGCCTACCCCTACTATATTTGCTTTTCTTGAACACCCACTGCTTCCCTAAGGGACTACTGTTTATCTTCTCTACACATTGAATGCACTCATATATATGATACTAAGATCCAAAACGTAACACACAGATATAGCCTTGTATTCAAAGAGCACAAGGCCACCTATAGTGTGTTTATACTTTGTATAGCATCGTTTTTTCTTTATAATTCACCCGACGCCTGCGAGAAAGGGGGCGTCTAGAATCAAACAAATATCCTAAAGCAGACTGCATACTGTGCTGTCTCATTTGTTCTATGTCACCTGGCACAGAAGCTAAAATGGCAAAATTCAGGACGATTAGTAATTCTAGTTGCATCAATGGTACCTCAGCTGCTAACACAACCTGCTGTTGAGCACAATTTTGCACGACTGAATCATTGCCAGTTGTAGCATGCTTTCCGACGCTGTTAAATATGCACTCGCGGTAAGAAATCTAAAGCCCCCCAGTACAGCTTTGGGATCTTAAAACCCAACTGATATTACTACTCCTGAAGTTTATTTGGAAGTTTTATGCAGGTACTAGGTTGCTCTTCTGTAAATGCAGAATTTCTGCAGTTCTTGAGTGTAGTGCTACCCTATTGACTGAATTTTTTATTTCAGCCATCCCGAAACACCGGAAGCCTCCGAAGAAGCGGTCTTGCTTTCGTCCGGCCACGCCAACGCAAAGCCCAGTACTTGACCCCACCGGAAATGAACCATGTGGTAGTGCTGCTCTAGAGCCTGTCTTCGCATCAACAGCCGAACAAACACAAGACTCGGCTGTGAGTGACAGCATGAGTTCCCAGGACACTGTCAGTCCACTACAATGTGCTCAGGTACCAGGGTATGATCTACCTTTAACAACCACCTTGCTGCCGCCCAAAGCTGTCGACACTGTTATCTATGCAGACAGCGTTGCCCATTCCTTTCTGAGAACAGATAAAGCCAGTGGGGAAGATTCCACTGATGCAAGTTGACTTCCTCTGCCCGCAGCTTCACCCATGGAGGCCGAATCCTTAAGCGCTGAAAGGTCACAGCATAGTAATGAGCGATCAAGTAAAGAAATACCTCAAGCTGCATTCACACTTGGTTCAAGTACGGCTTCAACTGACTTGTCTCTTCAATGACAGAATGCTGAGCTGAGAAAGAGAAATAAGGACTTGGCCCAAAAGTACAGAAACCTACAGAGGCTTCACGAGCAAACAAAGAGAAAACTGCGCAGTCTTGTAAAGAAGTCACAGTCGCCACAACAAAAAATGATAACCTTGGAACAATTACCGTTCCTCAAACACGACCAGAGAAGGGCTTTGACGGTGAAAACTACGAAGGGCCTTAAGTGGTCTGAGAAGACTATTCGAGAGGCCCTTCAAATAAAGCACGCATGTGGAACAGCAGGCTATGAATTATTAAGATCATTATCATATCCACTGCCATGCAATAGGACATTAATACGAAGGCTTCAAAATATTAAATTTTTGCCTGGAGTTCTTCATGAAGTTTTTAATGTCCTGAAATCCAAAGTAGCCACAATGCAAGACATAGAAAAAGACTGTGTGCTCTTCATGGATGAGATGGAAATCTCCCAAGGATTTGACCACGATCGCTCGCTTGATTGCTTTTTTGGGAGCACTACATTGCCGGAGTCCGCTACAGATGTTGCCAACCATGCTCTTGTGTTCATGGTTGGTGGCGTGAACACGAGATGGAAACAGGTTATCGCCTATCACTTCACTGGAAGGTCGATAGATGGCTCTATTTTGAAGGACATTGTGTTCCACTTGATTGAGCTTTGTTTTCAAATCTCGCTTAGAGTGCTTGTTGTCACAAGTGACATGGGAGCTGCCAACCGTGCAGTTTGGCGCCTGCTTGGCTTGTCCAACCACAGAAACTCACAGACTGTCTGCAGTATTCCGCACCCGCACCTCCGTGGCAGGCAACTATTCTTTATGGCTGACCCCGCCCACGTCTTGAAGAACATCCGTGCCCAACTACTCCGAGTGGGAGAATTCACTCTGGGTGAAGAAACTGTTAAGGAACAAAGTCTTCCTTCTGGCACTGTCAAGGTGGAGCATGTTGAAGCAGTGTTGAAGTACGACTGTCAAAGTGAGCTGAAGATTGCAAATAGGCTGTCGGAAATCCACATCAGCAGTGGACATTTCACTACCATGAAAGTGAACATTGCTGTGCAATTGTTCCGTGAGGCTCCTGCTGCTATCCGATATTTAATCCAACAAAAAATTTTGCCCCCCGAAGCAGAGGCTACAGCGTGGTTTTTTAACCTCGTGAGCAGGTGGTACACCCTTATGTCGGCCAGACATCCGGTTGTTGCTCTGAGCGATATAGATCCTTCAAAGCATAAAGAGGCCACTGCGCTTTTGGAACTGACGTGCAGCACTTTCCGTCAAATGAAAATGGGAGCAACGGCACATTGGAAGCCTTCACAAGCTGGCCTTCTGGCATCGACCACTGTTGCTCTCAGCCTGTCGCAAGACCTCTTGGACAACCAAAGCTACAAGTATGTGCTTCTTGGCCGGCTCGTACAAGATTGTCTCGAAAACATATTCTCTGTGTTGAGACTCAAGAAGCTGGTCCCTAGTGCATACGACGTTAAGTGTGCACTGAAGCTGATTTGTGTTGGACAGTTCATGCACACACCTACAAATTCTAGCTACGAGGTTGATGACAGCTTGCATTTAGCTGACCTCCTTGACCCAACTATCCAGAGACATGAAGGACAAAACCAAGAGCCTGAAGAGCTAGAAAGCCTGTTTGTGTGTGCTCTCACAGAAGCAGAATGTGACATTCTTGCTTATCTAGGAGGATTCCTGGTCAAGTCTGTCATGAAGTCCATTGGTAACTGTAGTGACTGCAAAAATGCCCTTGTTGGAGATGCTACAAATCAGTATAGCAATCTTATTAAGCTTAAAGAGTACGTGAAAAATTCTGAGAACCTCATTTATCCAACGCAAGCAGTGATTAATGTCCTTATAGAATGTGAGGAGCAGTTTAAGACTTTTGCAGATATGAAGGAAATCATGGTGCTCAAAACCCCATTTGCTAGCATTCTGAATGCCCTGTGCAAGGCTGTCAAGTTAAACTTAGGTTGCTGTGAAACGCATCATGCTCAGGCAGGGAAGGTCCTCCTGACAAAATATGTGAGGACAAGACTGAGGATCCATCTACGACAGCAGCATGCACAGAGGGTGGATGGAATGTCTAGCAAAACATGTGCCGCAACAAACCTGGTCTGAACTCTGAGAAGGATGGTAACATCATATGCTTAGATGCTTGCAGTCAGCTAGTTAATGATTTGGCCTTGCTTTCGTTGTTTTTCTATAGTTTGACACAACTCATGAAAATAGGGGAGATGTCCTTAAAGAATTCTATCCAGCCAATGGCGCCAACCGATTTTCATGACACCATGTTTAATGCTGGGAAGTTGCATCGCTGGGAGTGGCAGATGAACGGCAGTTAACCGTGGCTTAATCGGATTGACCGCGTTGTCATGAAAATCGGTCACTGCTATTGGCTGGAGGGAAACGGTCGGGGGGCATCTGCCACTACTTCCTTGGGTTGTACCCGAATATAGCACTCTGACACTTTCACTGTGTATGTCGTGTATACTTTGCTCGCCTGTAAATTGTTCACGTCTTTCAGCATATTTTTATGTCACCTCTCTGTAGCAAGCTGTTGCTGGCAGATTGTGTGCACTAACCAATGAAGCTGCTTTGCTTCAGTCAGCATTTGGAAATAGCAAACTGATTTACAGTGCGTGCCACTAGTGTGTTCATCAAAGGTGAAGTTTTTAGGAGCAAGTGTTGGAACTAGATGCAAATGTGTAAACCACTGTTTCAAGTCTTTTGTGAAGTGCGTAACAGTCTTATTTTTGTGGCTGGAGCATCACTACCATGCCTTGCATTATTTAGGGGCTGTAAAACATACGCTCCCATAGAGTTGCCGTGGTGTTTCTCATTATCATTTGAGTTGTTTGCATTACTAGTCCTGCTAATTTAGCCCATTTATTGTGTCCTCTGTACTGCACTCATGCAATTTGTTCATGGCTATCAGTATATTTTGTTTTATGTAGAAGTGTTCATTGAGCAACGAAGCTGCTTTACTTCGGTCAATGTTTAAAAATAATAAGCCTGTTTGCAATTACACCATCAGTGTGCGCACCAGATATGTTTTACAGGAGTGACTGATATGTGTACAAAAATTTCACTGGTTTCACAGATGCTGATAATGGAAGAATGTAATTTCATATGCACTTTAGCTGGCTGCGGATGCTTATATATTCTGTCAGTTTGCTTGAGAAAGAATATGAGCACCTCCCCTTTAATTGACAGTTGCCAGAAGTGTGTCGGCAATAAAAGAAGCTTCTTGAATGTTTACACGAAGGCGTCTGAAAATGTCATTTGGTTTCTTGATTTTAGGTTTTCTCACTTGTCCCATTGTTTGTATTGCTCCTCTTTCTCTGATTCCATTCCAGCAAGTCTCATGTTACAATCTGAACATTTGAGCCTCCTACTGAACACCCTGTGTAAGTTAGTTTCTCAGCACACGTGGAAAAATGGTAGGCAATGTGAAATGAAGCACTGCTTTAATGTTAACTCAATGGCAATCTGTACAAAACTAAGACGCTTACAACACTCGATCTTAATTTGTTAACATCAGCCTCAAGATTCCCTAAATTTTTTTAAGTATGTTTATACCTTTTGCTGAAGCTACAGTGTGCTAGTATGGGGTTGCATAGCTCATTGCGTAGAGCATGTGTAATTGCTCACAGAAGAGCAAAATGCACAAACTAATGGTACATTGCACACGCAAATGCCATTGTGATGTCGGTAATAGAACTACTGGGGCACTTAAGTTTCTTCCCGTGCTGTGAATGCATAAGCATTAGGTGCTACTGTTTTGCTTCTGTTGCGTGGTTTTATTTTGAACCTACATAGACCAGCGTTAGCTCGGTTTACCGTTACATTTTCGATTCTACTCATCGAGACCTTTCAACGATATATGACGATGCTATAGCATTAGGTTCAATTTTAAATCAAATAAATAATTAATGGTAATTAAGACCTGCGATTACTCCGGTGGAATTATACTCGACATAAGCTATCCAACGATATATAGCTTGATGATGGAGCATAACGATTGATTTTTAATCACGGTTATCTAATTAATGGTCGGTAAGACAAGATTAGTTCAGTGCAATTGTACTCAACATAAGCTATCCAGCGACTTAGTGATGTAGCGTAAATTTCAATTACATTACAATTAACTAATTACCGGTAATTAATTGAGACCTACAATTAGTCCGGTGCAATTATACTCGACATAAGCTATCCAACGATAGAACACTTGCGGCGATTATGCCCGACATAAGCTACACAGCCACTACGGCCACATTCTGTACAGGCCGCGCATGAACCAAGTAATTGATAAGCATTAAAAAGTGGGCCTGCGTAATCTTTTGATTACCGTCATAACATTAAATTCTGAACGCCCAACACCTAAGCTCGGTTAGTGCTCATCGTGAGGAGGAACCCTTTTTACGTAATTGATAAGCGCTGCTTTTTGGCGTGATGACGCGCGCAGAGGAGAGACCCGTTCGGAGTGTAATGCACCGTCGCTGAGAACTGCTCTATGTCGTCGGAACGACGTCATCTGTTGGTACTAACTTCGAAAGAAACGCCGATAAACTAGAATATAAACTAATGTTGTAGATCGCCCCAGCGACCGCGCCACTGAAAGCCGGGGATGCTCTCTTCAAGGGGACCAACATGGCTGCCCGTCATGTTTAGCGGCCGTTTTCGGCAACACTGGGAGAGATGTCACCACCCTAAGCCAGGCGGCAGGTATGTAGGCTCCCTACATAGTAGGACGCTGGTGTTGATCTTGACATCTTTGGGTTGTAAGTGGCTCGTTGTGTATGAATGTGCGTGTGTTAGTGTGCAAGCGGGCGAGGCATGATGAATGCTATCCTCGTCGCTCAGGAAATCAGCGTCGTGATGCTGGATGCGGCCTGTTTTATTGCCTAGGGCTCCTGAACGGCCCTCAGCCCAATAATTACATCACAATAGGAACCTTAATGAGAGATGCAGTGGCGCACAGGAATGAGGACATCCCACCAATATCAATAGAGGAAATTTACAAAGGCTTAGAAGTATCTAAGCAATGAAAAAAGGAAAGCAGCTCTTGAGGATCAGATAATAGCAGATCTGTTGAAGGCCGGAGGGGAGACTGAGCTAGAAATACAAGCCACCCTTTATACGCACTGCCTTATGACCTCGATCGTACCAGGTGCTTGGAAGAACGCTAATATTGTAATAATTATTAAGAAAGGAGATATCGAGGACGTGAAAAATACTGACCGATCAGCTTACTAGTTGTTGCCTACAAGGTTTTTACTAAGGTAATCGCCAATAGAGTTAGGACAGCCTTAGACTTCTATTTGTCAAGTGATCAGGCAGGCTTTTGTAAAGGATATTAGACAATAGATCGTATTCACACGTTCAATGAGGCTATAGAGGAATGCGCAGAAGATAAATAGCCATTATATTGTCACGTAGCAGTTAGTGGTGGTAGGTCGCGTCTAGACGGCAGAGAAACACTAACACCGAGAAGCTCTGAGAAGATGCGACAGCACACCGAGACAGCTAGAGCGGAACGTCAGTTTCTTCTTTAGAAGCGAACAGCGTTGCGCACGAGCTGCGTGCCGAACACCCGCCGAGTGGCTATTGTTGTAGACGCGGCATTACCCTCTCTCTCGGAAAGAGAATCGGCCCGATGCTTTAACAAGAAAATATGGATAAAGAAAATACAAAAATGAGCAACGCGCGGCACTTAGCCACTAATTGTCTCGTGATAAATAGGGCTTCATCCGCACAACATGAACAATCTGTGATCTCTGGCGACGGCGAGTAGGTCGGGAAACCCCATCCTGAAGGAAGAACTTGATAGGTTATGTTGCTGATCTGACGGAGAACTCTTTAGGGGCCGAAATACTGCTTCAGCAGTTTTCCGGAAAGAGCGCGGCGTCGAATGGGGGTCCCTACTCACACTTTGTCGTCCCTGGCGAAAGTTGTCAGTCTGTGGCGGCGGTTGTAACCTCGGGCGCCGCGGTCATGGCTCAAGATGCGCACTCTCGCAAGTTGTCGAGCTTCTTCTGCCAGAAGCGTAAATTCCTCGGCGGGTATGTCGGGGTCTGGACCATCATGGGGCCGCATTGCTTCCAACATTGTCTACACTTGGCGGCCGTACAACAGACAGAAGGGCGTCCACTGCGTGGTTCCCTGTGGAGCCGTGTTATACGCGAAAGTAATATATGGCAGGATATCGTCCCAAGATCGATGCTCAACTTTAACCTACATAGGGAGCATGTCGACGAGAGTTTTTCTAAGGCGCTCGGTCAGGCCATTTGTCTGGGGATGGTAGGATGTTGTTTTTCTATGAGTAGTGCCACTCAGAGGGATGAGGGATTCCAAGAGTTGGCAAAGTGGTGCCTCTATCCTTGATAAGTGCCGGGTTGCCATGCCTCCGGCCATGTGTTCCACGAAACATTTCGCAGCCTCGGCTGCTGTGCCGCGCTGGAGGGACTTGGTTTCAGCGTAGCGTGTAAGGTAATCAGTGGCGGTTTCCCGAAGATGAAGTTGGGGAAGGCCCGAGAAGTTCATATGCCAACTTGCTCAGACGGGACTCTGGGCAGTTGTGCAGGAGGTTAAAGTCCAGCTGGCTTGACAGGGAGTATTTTTCATCGGTGGCAATTGCGGCAAGGGCGCACATAATGTCGCACTGTCGCCGCAAGCTTAGGCCAGTAATAGCTCTTTTGGATCCCATCCAGAGAGCGGGCGTAGCCAAGGTGACGGGCGTGGGCTCGTCATGACACGCCTGCAAGATTTCTTCACGGAGACTGGCTCGGACGACGAGGAGGTAGTCGCTTCCGGTTGGAGAAAAGTTGGCTTTTTACAGCACGTTGTTGCGCATACTAAAGAAGGACTGCGTTCTTGCGAAGGGCTGGGGAACCTCCGCTGCTGACTAGAAATCGTACTTGCGCCAACGACTGCTATGAGAGGAAAATCCGGTTCATCGTCGTCGCACGCAGCCTCTACCGGAGATCTGGACAAGCAGTGGGCATCGCTATGCTGGCACCCTGATTTGTACACGATGGTCATGTCGAACTCCTGAAGACGTAAGCTCCAACGCACAAGGCGGCCAGAGGGATCCCGTTAGTTCGTCAACCAGAAAAGAGAGTGGTTATCGCTTACGACTTGAAAATGCCGGCCGTACTGGTAAGGTCGAAATTTCATCACTGCCCATACCACGGCCAGATACTTTTTTTCAGTCGCGGAATAAGTAGATTCAGCACGAGACAGAGTTCGGCTGGCGTATGCTATCACGCGCTCGGCGCCGTCCTGCCATGGGACGAGTACAGCACCGAGGTCCACACTTCTGGCATCTCTGTGGAGAGGTGTGGCTTGCAAGCGGCGCCGTAATTCATCAAATGCCTGCTGCTGCTGTTCCGTCCACGCGAACGGGACGTCCTCTCTTGTAAGTTGCGTCAACGGTGCAGCAAGTCAGGAAAAGTTGGCAATGAACCGCCGGTAATACGCGCAAAAGCCCAAAAAACGCCGAGCCGTTTTCTTCTCCGAAAGTGTGGGAAAGTTGGCGACGGCAGGTGTATTAGCAGGATACGGGCGGACTCCACGATGGCTGACGACATGGCCCAGGAAAATGAACTCCTCATAAACAAAGTGGCATTTCTCAGGCTTTAACCTCAGGCAGGCAGATCTTATAGCCTGTAGCACGGTCAAGAGGCGCTGTAGGTGTTCTTAGAACGTCGTCCAGGTATACCAAGCTCGTTTCCCATTTGAGGCCTAACAAAACAGTGTCCATCATTCTCTGAAATGTTTCCGGAGCCGAACACAAACCGAAAAGAAGGACCTTGAAGTCATAAAGGCCACCCGGCGTCACGAACGCTGTCTTTTCGCGGTCCCGCTCGTCAACTTCCATCTGCCAGTAACCACTTTTTAATTCCAGCTAAGGAAAGAAGCGCGCGTACCGCAGCCGGTTAAGATAGTCGTCAAAGCGTGGTAACGGGTAGACGTCTGTTTTTTGTAACCCTGTCAAACTTCCGGTAGTCAACGCAAAATCGCAGACTGCCCTCTTCCTTCTTAACCAAAACAATAGCCGAAGCCTAGGGGCTCCTCGATGGCTGGATAACACCATCCTGCAGCATTTCTTGGACTTGCTAAGCTATGGCTTCACGCTCCCGCAATGAGACAGGGCACGGGTTCTGTCGAACCGGACGGGTTTTGCCTTCTTTGATTACGAGAAAGCATTTGATTCAGTGGAAGCCTCAGGAGTCATGCAGGGAATGTGGTATCAGGATGTAGAGCAGCCTTATGTTAAAATACTGGAAGATATATCTATAACGACTGCGGAGCTGCTCTAGCCCTGCGATTCGCTGATGACATTGCTTGGTTCAGTCACTCAGGAGATGATCTGCATATCATGATCAGTGAGTTAGACAGACAGAGTGGAACGGTGGGTCTAAAAATTGACCTGCTAAAAACCAAAGTAATGTTCAACAGTATAGCAAGGAAACAGGAGTTCACAACTGGTAGTGCGGTGCTTGAAGGGGTAAAGGAAAGCGTCTATTCAGGTAGGGAGAGTGGATCCAGTTCATGAGGGGGAAATAACTAGAAGGATAGGAATGGGGTGCAGCGCGTGTGGAAGGTTCCCTAAGATCATGAATGGCAGTTTACCAATATACCACAAGAGAAAGCTGTACGACTCGTGTACCTTACAGGTACTCAGCTACGGAGCAGAAAGGTGGAGGCTAACGAAAAGGGTTCAGCTTAATGCAGCGATCGATGGAACGAAAAATAATAGGTGTAACGTTAAGAGACCGCAAGCGGGAAGAGTGGGTGAGGGAAGCAACGCGGATTAATGACATCTTGGACAAAATTAAGGAGAAATGGACTTGGGCAAGACATGTAATGCGTAGACAAGAACACCGCTGGTCCCTAAGGGTAACAGTGAATTCCTAGATAAGGCAAGCCAAGGAGGAGGTGGCAGAGTTACCTGGGTGGATGAGATAAAGAAGTTTGCGAGGATGCGGTGGCCGCAGCTGGCAAAGGACAAGGTTAATTGGAGAGGTCTGGGAGATGCCTTTGCCCTGCAGTGGGGGTGTCAGGCTGAGGATGATGATGATGATAAATGATCAGCATATTTTAAAGAGTATAAAAGTTATAAGAAAATATAATGAAGCGTTATGTTCAGAGCATTTAATATTTAACCATATTATGCTATTGTATAAACTGAACCATTAAGGAATTGGAGAAATATCCCTGTAATATTACAATACTATATAAGACACTGCAAGCAAGTGGTAGCCATTAATTAAAGGCCATCTAGCTTACAGTGTATGTTGTCTGGAGTTCCACCGAGAAGAATTTTGGGCCCATTATTGTTCGGTATTTACACTAAAGACATATTTTTTTCACCCTTGCACCCTGCATAACCTTTGTGCATCAGATTGGCATCATAATTCCTGATGAATTTTCACATCACAAATCATCAAGTTATGAGCTTTTCACAAACATTCTTAGAACAACTTTGGATGCATGAATGCATCTCTTCATAAACTCTCACTGTGATCTCTAAGTCCATTCTCGGGCTGTCTAATTTATCTGTGTTTTTACACATGTACATTAAACCCGCTGAATCATAATGAGTGCATATGTGACTAATTCTGACTCCAATCGAATACAATGTCAGGTGAGGCCCCAATTTTATAGGGCCACAAGAATGCCCAAGTGTTGCAAAATGTCAGTGCATAATAATGAACCGTAGTTAGTAGGAATTGAACTCATGCCATCCAAATTCTGGCACTATTAACCCAGCAAACATGTACTTTTCCAGATGGTCGACATTTGCACGCAGCACCTCTAGATTTTTGCTAATCTGTGAGAAACGTGCACATCGTAGTCCGTGAAAAAAAAGCATGGCATGGTTCTTTATCACAGTTTTATTTAATTGGTAAGAAGAATTTATACATGTAATTAACGTAATTAAAATAGCAGGCACATTTGACGAGAAGGTCTACAAACAAGAGGTACTATGAAAACAAGCTGCATATTATAAGAGAATTCATGAAATTTCATTACAAGTAAACAACAAAGCACCATAATCCCATTACAAACTCTGCATACATGAACAGCACACAGCCATATGGCCTACTAATGCGCCAATTCCAGTGTATCCATGCCATAAATTTGGGACCTACATATTTGTTTGATGCAAATCTAGCAACATGGCAGGTCCCATGCAGAAGAGATCCTGTACTTTGAACATACCAGAGAGATAAGCGATATACTCGGGCATGAAATTATTTCTCTCTCTAAATAATGATGCATTTTCACTTTAGAAAATGACGGCAAAATGACTATGCTAACTTTTACATATGAAGCGCAAAAAAAGGCTCTAAAGCTTTGCAATACGTTTCACATTTTTTGTCATATGGATCACTAGCTAAGCATTAAACTGTATGCCATACGCTCTGCAAAAATTCCTTCGTAGGATAAAGATGCTATCTTAAGCATTATAAACATGAATGTTTTCTCTGTAAGTAATTGATATCAATGTTCATTAAGTGTGGACATCAGGATTATATGTATGCAAAACACGGCAAAGCAATAAAAGCAAATTTCATTGCAGAGAACAAATTTACACTCCTAAACACGCAGGATTAATTTCACACTATCGAGAGGCTGACATCACACTATCAAGAATTGCCATATATGCTACAATAAATACATTATCAGCAATTATAATTAGTATTTGGTTGCTACATAATCACTTCCGAATTCTACACACAAAGATGCTATGATAAGGACTGTAAACACGAATGACTTCTCTGCATGTAACTGATAATATTGTTCAACAAGGGTGAAAACCAGGAGAATATACATATAAGGCACTACAAAGCAATAAAAGCAAATATCCTTGCATAACAAAATTTACATTTACAAAGTACACAATGATAATTTCACACTATTGAGAGCATGAGGTGACACTTGTGAAAACATCAGTGTGTGCAAAGTTAAACACTTGGTCTTCTTCAGTACTACAAAACGTTTTTCTCGAAAGCATGAAACATGTAAAGCTACAACATTACCATAATTTCAAAAGTGCAAGAAACGGTATTGGCATTCAATGCAGTGAAAAGTTTATGAAAGAACCTCACGTGTGAAAGCGCATTGGAAAAAACAGCCTGAACATTAATTTGACTCTAAAACACAGTCTTCAGGAACCGCAGCCAAGATTGTTTTTCCTGAAGAGCATAGAAGAATGCACTTCCTCATATCCAAGGCACTGACAGTAGCAAACTCATCTGTTTCCGGCACACTTACAAATCGAACAGAGCTGCACTCAGCATTGCAAGATAGAAACACATTGAGAATGCTAAACTTCCTGATTCTAAATTTTACATGGTCATTTTTCATTCAACACTGCTGAGCACAGGTTGTCAGGATATCAGTCACACGTCCAAACATGTCTCCATTAAGAAGAACATAGTAATTCCCTCTTTTTGACTTGTCCATTGACTGTATGCAATATGTAAAGGTACCAACTGTCACTGTGTGGTATTTTACGGTCCGCCCTTCACGGCTCCCCTTTCCATAGAGGATTATGCTGCCACACTGTGAACTGGCCTTGCGTAAATTGTATCTTTTCAGCAAAGATCTAGCAAAATGTCCGAGTTCATCACTTTTCCAATTCATTATCTTGGACAATATCTGTGGCAGACTTTGCAATATGCAAAATTTGTCAACAATTTGTAAATGAGGCTATCTTGTGCCTTTCACAAAACGCACCAGTTTATCATTGGCAGCTTCAAATGGGTAAGCTGAGAAACCAGAAAGGGGTGCCCACTGCATCACATGATCCACCATGTGTATAAGGATGTGGGCCTTATATGTCATAGCATCAATTCCATTCTTTCAAAAAGTCCACCATGGCTTTTTTCGCAACCTCAATCATCTCCATTGGTACGGATGACTGCAAACAAAAATGCATTATCTTTACAAACTTAACCCAGTTCCTGTAATACACCCCGAACAAAAACTCCTTCAGTACAACGGGGGAAAAATACAGCATCCTCTCCCTCCATTCAGACGCATTCCAGAATTTCATATAAGAAAGGAACCGTGGGAACCTACTCACCTCCCATAGTGGAGTGAACGGCTTCAGCTTCTCATTAATCTTCGGCAGATAACGTCAATTGCTGTATTCCGACCGTTTCTTGTGTCCAAATCACATAAATGCCGTGGTTCTGACAAAGCCATTTCACACGGTGTGCATATAGTCAACAACAAATGATGTAGGAAAGCTGAAGAATGCCATTAGAAAAAAAATGCTAGGATCTTTCACGCCTTTTTGAAACTCACACCTCTTTTGTGCCTCTTCAGCCTGCTTTTCGAAGCTTTCTTTGCTCCTCAATTTTGCAGCAGGCTTCTGCATTTGGTACACACGAGTGTGGCCTCTACCTTTATCAATGACTTGTCCACTCTGCTTGCACCAAGCGCACCCATGAGCACAATTGAATTGGTGCATGTTGATGACCATGCAGCGGGCTACGGAGCCCACACTACATAGCCCAGGGTAAACGCGACATACCTTGTCCACTCCAGCCAGAGTCGTCCAAGGTGTACCCTCTGAAGAAAGGCTATTCATTGGCTGCACAAACGGCCCAAGAAAGCTGTTCATATTGGGTTCTTTGCTTCCAAACCAAGGACCAAAAATCAACAATTTGCGAACCCTTAATTCCTATGGCACTTCATTTATCTGGAGTAGTAAGGGCCACACACTGCGTCCTGACGATTCAAACAATGGCCCTCCATCAGTATTCCGAGTAATAGTCACATCAAACCGCACATAATAATTGTAACGTAAACATGGTTAAAATCTAGCATTCGCGACGACGAGCTCACACCGCCAGGTTACAGTATGTTTCGAAAAGACAGGAATTCCCGAGGGGGTGGTGAGGCAATTACATTTTAAGAAGCGTTAACTGTAACAAGACTACCTGACATACCTGCGATTGATTGCGTTACAGCGAAAGTGCATCTAAAGGAATGCAACTTCATCGTAGGCAGAATCTACCGGCCCCCAAATAGCGATAGTACGTTTTTTTGATTAACTAAACGAATTTTTTTGTTCTACCAAAAGTCTTTCTTCAAACATGTTGCTAGGCGGCGTCTTCAATATTCCTTCCATTAACTGGGACGGCCCATTTCTCGATCCCCTGTCTAAGGCAGCTGAATCACTTGTTGACCTAATAATTTTGCACAGCTTAGCACAATTGGTAAAGCAACCTACTCGCATCCTGAATGACACTTCCTTTAAATGTTGAAGAACATTTATTTCGTTACCGGTAATCTGTGCATGAATGAATTGCATTTTATTTTATAGTAAATCTGAGCGGAATGTCTAGTGCATTTTCTACTGTCATTTACTTCTCCATCATTAGCGTGCTTTGGTCTTAATTTTTTGTATGAAGATGCTTGTACTTGTTACCGTGTTACGTGCATGTGTCAATGTGAATTGCTCTTGATACTATAATATTTTGGGATGGTATCCATTCCTTTTTTTCCATTTATTTACTCCTTCAGGAGTCTGTACCTTTGAATTGCAGATTTAGGCATGTTTATTGTTCGTGAAAGACATAAGAGCGCAAACTGGCAACACGGACGAGGAAGGGAACCGGACGAACGCTACACTTTCAACAGGGTTTATTCAGGGAAGAGCGTTTATAGAGCCTCTGACCTTATCCATGCTCTTAATCTCAATTTGACAAGCATCTACCTTCCACAGATATGCCTCAAGAAACATCATTTCACTGTGCCGGATAATAACCGAGGTATCACTGATGCAATTGTCACCTCGTTTCTTGATATAAAAGGCTTCCACCGGCTCACGTTCGGTCTTATCTCGGCTTTTCAGTAGCACTTTGCATTCAGGCAGTCGGAGCTTGCAGACTATACGTTTCTCTTTCGAGCATGCTTGGCAGTGGTCTGGAAGATGGGCTCCTTTCTTATTCAATGAATTCTTGTGTTCAAGCAGGCGCTCATTAAGACACCGGCCGGTCTGTCCAACGTACACCTTCCCGCATGTAAGCGGGAACTCGTACACCACTCCTTTCGTGCAGCCAACAAGTGGCGTTCAGTGTCTGATGGCGCAATCTTGCATTTCCTTTCTCCCAATACGTGAGCACATTCCGGCTAGTTTTCGCGGCGCTGAAAGTACCACGTTGACGCCGTACTTATTGGCCACCTTCTTGAGATTATGAGAGGTGTGGTGTACGTAGGGTACAACTTCCGGCCTTTCCAGCCTTTTTTCTTGAAGTCTTGTTTCCATTGCTGCCCTTCAGCTTTTTCAGCAAGGTCTGCGGCACGGAGAGAACCAGGGGAGCCGGGAAGCCTGCATTCTGCAACCTGGACACCTGAGATGCAAAACTGGCGTGCATGGCACGGCGGCAGGTCTTCTTTAGTGCGGACGCAAGGCACTGGGAAGCGATAGCCCTCTTAACGGTCTTAGAATGGTTTGAATGAAATGGCAACAAATCTTTCTTGGTGCGTCGACAGTATCGCCAGCAAACATGTGAAGGGTGAAAGGTTAGGGTGAGGTCTAAAAACTGTAATTGGTTATTACTGCTGGGCAGTTCGTGAGTGAAGGTGAGGTCCATGCTGTTTATTGGGGTTGTTTTAGTTCTTTCATTTGTTTGCAGTACATAATTGCATTTTGGTCATTGGTTGATGCTTTATATTAGTCATTCAACTAATTACGTGCCAGAACAGAAAAAAGGAGTTGGAATTTAATTATTCATGATTACAAGCTTTGAGCCACCCCCTTGCAATTAAGGCAACTGGCAGATTGGCAGAGTACACTATGCACCATAAGAGCTGCAGTGGTGCTGTGAAAAACTCATGACCAGTTAAAGACTACTCTTGTTGCTTTTCAAAATATCCGATGCACTTGCCAGTGTGTCACGGATCTCCCCTCAGAACACTCAGACCAAAAGAATGGACTAGGCGACAGGTGTACCCACACAGACGCACATTTAATACACCCTAATTGACGCAAACACTACCACGCAAAACATACAAAACTAAACTAACACAAAACAGACTATCACTACACACACCCGGAAACACTGCTACTAACGTCTACTACTAGCGTTCTACTGTTAGAGGTCGGCGTTCGTGCTCACGGTTGGTTCGCTGCGCATGAGGCGTTGCATGGGTCCAGTTGCCGGCGTCGAGGTGGTGTTCGACTTGCTCAGGCTGGCGTCGCTGGCGTCGTCGTACAAGCTCTCGGTCCAAGCGCCCATGGAGGTGATACCGGTGATGTTGGCGTTGGCGGCACCACCCGGATGGGTGGCAACAGCGCTGGAGACACCCCTGGCCGTTGCAGGTGGAAGTTGACTCCCGGAATGGGCTCAGGAACAGCAGGAAAACCACGGTGCGATGCCGTAGAACTCGAGCTCACCATAGCAGTAGCCGGCGTTGCTCTCTTCCAGCCTAAGCGTCTCCGACCCGCCGGAACCTCCGCTTCTCTGTTCTCCCCGTGTCTCGATCTTCCTCGCGCTTTTATAGCATTGGCGTTAGTCCACGTAATCCTTGTCGTCGTCCTCTTCTTCTCTTCTCCACCAGTCATCTCTTCCCACCTCACCGAATACTTCTTCATCTTCTTTATTCTTTAGTCCATGTGATCCTTATCGCAATTCTCGTCGTCTTTTTTCGTTCATACTTTTATTTCAGACTCCCTTTTATATGTGACACAGGGACATCCAAGTTGTATGCTGTCACTCAGCTTTTTGTGCCTCCCTGCATAATGTGATGAATCACTAATATTCAGCCAAGAATAGTTGCGCATATTTAGATGGCATTGCCCAATAAGTGACTGAACAATTGCACTTGACCCAATAATGCGCATAGTCAAGGTAGTTATGGCACTGTGGGGCTGTTCTTACCGCATTTCGCATTTACCTTATCCATACTTCTTCATTGCAGCTCCTCTACTTTTTTGTTATGGGCATAGCATCCTGTCACCACTTCTCAGTGTGTATATATATCCCATAGTTTTCAACTTCCCACACTACATTAAGTGTATATATCCTGCTTTGTCTTGTCTATCATCATTAAAGTTAAAAGTCAGCGATCTATCTTGTCTGCCTTTTTACGTTCATGTCTCACTGTTCAAGCTGGTGCACCGAAATGGAATCGCACCAACATGGAAGCATGTCATTCATTTGCATGCACCTGTTGGTTGACTGTAAATCTCAGTAGAATGGCTGCAGATTTCAATCAACCATAAATAGCCTGCACTTGGGTTTAAAGAGCTGCGATCATTTCATCCAAAGTGTAAGCTGTTTATTCGCACTACCTTGTGCTGCTGGTTATCATTTAGGTCCAATTTAGTGGACTTTTAGTCCCATGCAAAGCAATAGGTTCTCACCGAGCATTCATTTATGTCCTGACTCGAACCAGCAACCAGTAAAGGCACCTTCTGGAACAAGGAAGGCTGAAATCAGAAGGATTTCACTCCCATCTGGAACGAGATGAGCTCGAACAAGGAATGGCATCACTCTGTCCTCTGTAGTCCTCCACTTGTCCCTCGTCTTTTTTCGGCAGGTAAAATTTATTCTTCGACATGTCATACCAACCGGCCCACCATTCAGCCTTCCTTCACTATTTAAGGGACCAGTAGTGTCCCATATGAAACCAGATGAGTTACGACTGGGAATGACATCACTCATTAAGGGACCAGTAGTGTCTCTTATGGAACCAGGTGAGTTCCAACTGGCAACGGCATAACTCCTTAAGGGACCGAAAGGGACCCATCTGGTCCCAGTAAGGAGCCTATCAGGAACCAAAGCCCTACTTATAGGACCATTAGGACTTCATTTGGAACCAGTAGGGTTCCTTCTCGGACCATTAAAAACCATAAGGTAACACTTGAAACTAGAATCAATCGTATTGACATTTTCACCTGGGTGTGCAGTCTACAAGTGCTGTGCCAAGGTCACAGCAAAGTCGTCGCTTCCACTAGGTTCTGCTGCCACGGAAGCAGATAGCAAACTTCTATCGTCAGTTCCGCTGGACAGTGGAGCCAATGGCGAGCCAGTGTCCGATTCGTTGGAATTGCTTTCTAATTCGCAGGTAGTGCGCTCGACCCAGTTATACCAAAATTTAGGCCTGTTTCTCGTACAAGTGGGCACCTCACATGCGGCATCAAAAAGATACTGCTTATCCTTTTTCCTCTTCGGCATTTCTACGCATACCTAGAAAAAGAAACGGCTGATTCACAAGGACAAACGTGTGGTTACAGCGAGCACAGCAAGGCGCTAACCACATGCGAGCATAATAAGTTCAGAAAGTGGAGAGGGGGCTGATGGGAAGAATGAAAGGGGAAATAGCGTTGAAGGTAGGACTATAAATATGCAGTAGGGAGGGCGGCGGAGTGAGAACCCCCTTTTCATTAGGGTAGGTAGAGTCACAAGTAAACTTGTATAGTGGTTGTCAGAGATACAGGTACAACTGCAGCCGCTAGAGAGAGCACGTTTGTTTCTACCCGCATTCATTCCGCACTCGGACAGTTCCAACCTTTACACGTTTTCGCGATGACTCACCTAGCAGTTAGCATTTATTACAATTTTACACTGCATACTATTTTTGCAGCCCGCGGAGGTCTGCGCGTCATCGGCTCTACGCACAGGCCTTGCTGTCACCGCGCTGTGGCGAAGCGCTGTTTTTATTTTCGTTTCCATGCGCTCAGCGCGGAGCGGCTATAATAGGATGACTTGTTATATACCATGCCGCTATGTAAATGCAATGAGCAAGTCACGCAAGCAGTGCCCGCAGGCCCGTGCTGCATTCTTATGGCCAGTCGAATTCAACCCCCCACAAAAAAAAATGAAACTGCGAGGCTGCCTGCTACGTGAGCTCGTGTAGTGCTTTCGTGCCCATTTAACGCATCAGGTTTCACAGCGTCATCATTAGTGCTTTGAACACATATTTTGTTATATCAGCAGTGTTTCTGCCAACCTCCACGTTAATACTCACTATGCCACAATGTAATGAGAAGCAGCTGCTAGAAGCAGCAACAGTAAAAATCAAATGTAGCCGCAATACAGAGGAATGCAGGCTGAGATTAAATCAGACTTCCTGTTTAAAGTAAAGAGTAGTTTCGAGCAGACAAGGCACAAACTCACGGTGCAACAGTGCTTTGGTGCTGTATCGAAACTAAACGCGATCCAGTCCAAGTCGAAGAAGCGCGGGTATTGCCGTGTGCCAGCGCACACTGTTCTGATCAACGTTAATTTATTCTTCACTAAAACTAAGAAATTGAAATAAAATATTTAAAAAACGCAAACACAGTCAATAGTTTGAAATCAAATGTAAAGGTTGTGGTGTTCGTCTTACGAGAAATCGCAAGTACGTATCATAGCCAAAGCCTGATAGCGCTTGTTTTTGTTGGGGCGGCAAACGTGCAGGTAGTGTTTCGGCTCAGCTTTGTTTGTCGTCGTCGCCCAATATAACTTCCTTGTCGCGCCATGTCGCGCATCCGTATAAAATTGACGACAGAGGAATCTTGGGACGTGTTCCCTATACGCGCCATTGCGGACGTATATATTGGCTTCCGCCTCATCAACGATGAGAAAGCCATCGGAGAGCTGCGGGGCACGCATGTCAGCGTGAAATGGAAGGAAGGCGAGCCGCCAGCTACAGCAGAGCTGCCCGATTTGGGTAAGCATAAGCGTTGGCAACCGTAATGTGTAGGCATCCCGAATGCTCTATATTTAATTCTGCCAAAATAACGCAGGCACGCAGACAATGATGAAGCGACGACGCTCGCGGGTCGTGAGGATTGCAGGTGCCTCTTCCAACCATGGCAGTGCAGACTAAGAGCCGCCTTCAAACAAACCGAAGGTAAATCTATGCATTAATGTCGACGTTTAGTAGTAACCTTTCGTGCTTTCTTGCTCTGTGTGGCAAAGGGCCACATAACGTCTGCGCCTCGTTATATCCGCCGCGGTGGCTCAGTGGTTACGGCGCTCGGCTGCTGACCCGAAAGATGCGGGTTCGATCCCGGCCACGGCGGTCGAATTCAGATGGAGGCGAAATTCTAAAGGCCCTTGTATTGTGCGATGTCAGTGCGGGCTAAAGAAACCAAGGAGGTCGAAATTTCCGGAGCCCTTCACTACGGCGTCCCCCATATCCTGAGTCGTTTGGGACGTTAAGCCCCCATAAGCCTAAGCCAAGCCATTGCTGTGATCTCTTGTTCATTACTACAAGCTGTAACTCATAAAGGCTGTTAGCTGCACGAAAGAATTCGGAGTAGAAGAATTCTTTACCGTTGCTGCCAATTTTGTGCCTGCTTTCATTTTTGAAACACAGCCGTTTTCATGAAAACAGTACCTGTTTTTGTGATAGCCTATGGTTGAGTGAATGCAAGGCGTCAATACCGCGAAATTTTATTTCCTTGCAAGAGGTTAGTGAGAATGGTTCAGCTTTCTTATTTAACTAGTTTTAAAAAAGGTACCGGCCTCGTATCTGCATGTAGTCTGGCATTTGTAATGACTGAAATTGTGATGTAATCGTGGTAAATTATTAATTTTTTATTTTTAAAACTATTGACATATATAACAAAGAAAACTCTTGATTCTAGAAAATGTGTTTGCAAGTAACATCCTAAAGAGTTTCTTTAGTTTAGTGGAGTAACACATATCAATATTTCCTGGAATTCCCCTTATGTAGGTTGTGCCTTAGGTGACTGGACGCGAGATAGGTGAATGCTGTAAGCTATGAATGCATTGCGATCAAGAAAACATATACAGCTGTGTTTTCGCACCAATTATGTGAAACAAGCGCGAAAAGGTTGTATGTGAGCAGGTAAACTACTTGAATACAACACGTGGTCTATGACATGCGAAACAAGATGTGGCCTTCATCGCCATGTTTTGATGTGTCGTAATTTGTAATGAAACACGCAGGCATGCAAATCCTGTGTTGCTTTCTATTTGACCTTATATTGCAGCAACCACACCAGCCAAGCTTCTTGCCATGGGAGAGATGCTCCGAGGGAAATTTGTAATTTGTTGTAATGTGGTTTTTAAAATTTTCTGCAAGTCCGGAGTAAGGAAAGAAAGACAGTAATTTTTTGTTGCTTGTTTTTTTCTTTAAGATGTTGCATTAGACACAAGGATGCATGGTTCACCACGCAGCATTCTTTTGCTACCTCTGAGTAATCTCTGACTGAATTTCTTCTAGATGCTGTTTCGGTTTCATCCTCGACATTATGGCCATGATGCATTGAGAGTGTTTTAGATTTTGTGAGGCACAAAAAAAAACTGCAGTATTATTGCTGACACTTAATTCTGTTTGAACACGTAGGTCAACTTGCTTCAAGAGCTGGAATGAGAAGCAAACTATCAGCAGCAATATTGCAGTTTTTTATGCCTAACATGACCTAAACACTCCCTACTCATCGCAGCCATCTTTCGGTTGTTGAAACCGAAGCAGCATCAGGAAATAATTCAATACTAATTTATTTATTGGTCATAGGCAAACACCATGCGGTGAATTATGTATTCTTATGAAAAACATCATTTGGAAGAACAAAAGACGCAGCTGAAGTAATGTGTCTGTGGTCCTTTAACGGTGCTCCCAAAGCTGATTCCAGCCTCATTCGGAAGTAATGAGGGATGTCGAGAAGTGCTGCATGCAGATAGTTGAATCCAAACGACATGTAAGTGGGAAGCTGCGCTATGAAGTATGTGGTTTGATGTGCACTGTCTAAAGCTGCTCGGCCACCGTGGTGGCTCATTGGTTATGGCGTTTGGCTGCTGACCCGAAAGATGCCGTTGAATTGCGATGGAGGTGAAGTTCTAGAGGCTTGTGTACTATGTGATTTAATGCACATTAGCCCCAGGTGGTCGAAATTTCCAGAGCCCTTCAACATGGCTCCCCTTATAGCTTGAGTCGCTTTGGGACGTTAAATCCCCATAAACTCACAAGGCTCCTTGAACTAGTCTGTAAATAAGCCAGGAGACAAAACTTGCCAGCAAATTCAGTTTTTTTTTAATTACTACTTTTTGACCTGGGGGTTGCCTGAAGAAATTGATACATTTGTGAAAGTGCAGAGCCCCATGGCTATGATGAATGAGGGCAGAAAAAGTTGATGACTACACTGAGCAAGATAGTGAAATTCAAGCAGTTGGGAAGGATGGTAACAGCACTGAGGTGTTTGTGATTTCATCACTCCTGTCCACCGCACCCTTTCCTTAAACAAGTCGTGCCCTGTAGCATATTTGTAGCCCAGATAAAAACTTGGAAGCTGTGCTTTGGTAGACCGCTGAAAAAAAAAAAACTGTGGCACTGTATATGTAGACATATGTGCTTCAGACATCAGAAGCATTTTTTGAACCCTGACCCTGGTTAGGCCATACCAAATCTCGCTTTGTTTAGTGCGGTAGTCCAGGCTGCTCCGTGTTATGCATGAGAATTTCACCATAGAAGCTGATGTCCTGTTATCGGCCGTTATTGCTTGTGCTGATGCAAGAGGTCAATCACCAGAGAAACACCATTGTAGTGGGCCATGCAGTACTGCATCTTCACGCGTAGCAGTGATAGTAAAGACTTTTGTGGTTGCCGTGAATTAACTAAAACAATTCATCCTACATCAAAATTCTTTTGATCGCAACTGTGCAGCACCTTCGTCGATCAACAAGCAAACACAAGTGACGGCAGCCACTCAGACCCTTTCAACGTTAGCCTCTGACGTACCCATGACATAGTCAATTCGAAACAATTGCTGAAAAGCACATCCGACTACACTTGCACACACGCCTTTGAAAGTTGAACGTGTTACGGGAGCATTACACCGCCATCGGTTCATATAAAGCCTTGACAGCACGCCTGTCTCTGACAAAAGACACAGCTAAATATTCACACCCACAGTGCATGCCGTTTCACTTCCTCTTGGCACCAGTAAGTTTCAAATGTTATTGGGCAAAGGTGCCATTCGGAAAAAGCAACTCTGAGGATATCCACTATAGGGTCGCGGGGTCGCTCGTGGGTGCCGCTTTCACCGTGTACTCCGTATTCGAAACAGTCGCTATTCAGAAAGCTTCGATAAAGCAGTGACTCGTGGGCACGGTTAGTTATTGAAGTAACTAAATTTTTCAATCTTCCATCTCCATTTATAAAAAGCTGTGAAGGCAGAAAACGCAACACAAAATTCATTTAGCGTGCGGTCTACTGCGCGCCTAAAGACGAGCGTTGGGAGCATCTGCTAGCTACCCCCGGCCTAGGTGTCGTCACCACCAGCGCCTAGGATTACCCAAGAGGAAGTACTGGCTTAGGAGGAGGAGGAAGGAGATGTCGTTATTTCAAGTTCATTGAGGGGTTTCATGCATGTGTGCGTTTCAGAGCCTCTTTGAAGAACCTGAGCTGTTCGACGGATTCATCACAGGACACAGTGTTCATGTAGTCGCAGAGTAATCGGCATGAATATGTGATGTGACCAACCAGTAACCCACAACGCAGTGAACATGCTAAAGCACAACACAGGTTGTAAAACACTAATCAATCACATTGTAACAAACTCTTTGTGGACACATGTGCTTGTGCGACACATTGTGACTTTGCTGCATGCTAACTTATTATCAGGTTTCTTTCCTTTTTGAGCCCCCTCTTCCTTTTCACTAATTCAGGGTAGCCATCTGCATCACACTTCAGGTTAACCTTCTTGCCTTTCTATTTCGTCTCTCTCTATTTTTGCTCGTAGTACAATGCGTTATATCTAGGCTTCTTTTGGACTTGAACTGTGTCCTGCTCAAACACTCATTGTTATAGCTTTTTAATAGTATATTGTATGTTATTTTTCTTGTCCATTCTTAGCTGTTGTAGCTGCATATGCATGCTTTCGCACATCATGTTGCAGCTTTAAGTTGTAGGCTGTTTATATGCCTTATGGTAAGATACCATTTTGACACAAGCTGTGACCCCCTTTGAACATTCATTAGGCAGTTCTTTTATTAATAGGGGGACCCCTAAGTGGTACGGTTCTTCTATTCAGAAACTGGCTGGCGACTAAGGAGTTTAGGTGGTTCTGGTAAACATGGCGAGACAGAAAATAACAGAACTGCATTGCAGTGAATATTGCATCATTGGCTGCCACTACTATCAACAGTGGAAAATCAAATGGTGCTTTATGGTGTGCTGTCTCTCTTTAGGATGGAGCAGAATGCTCCTGCGGTGCCCACAAAAAAAGTGGAGCAGTTGGAGGAGCAAATTACAGAGCTTCAAGAGCAAATGCAGATTGCCTAAAACAACTATGCTAAGTTGCTCATTTTACTAAAAGACACTTTCGCTTCTTGCATTAGCGTACAAAGGAGCACTAGGCACTGAATTTAGTGCATTTTATTGCAGTCATTCGCAAATACTGCCATGAAAGCTCGGGACAAAAACAGCCTTGTTTTGCCTCTGATTTTGTGATGTAATAATTTTCCCTCCAGTCATAAAAGCCGATAGCTGGTTTGTCTTTTTGTGTTCGCTGGTTGTGTTTTTAAATGTTTGTTTCTTTCCATCTTCAGATTCCTTCAAGATGGTGAAGGATCTGCGAAAAATTACCCGTCGCCTGGAGTCTTCGCCACCGGTCGCTACCGTTGAAGCCGAGACGGTCTATATTTTTCCTTTGGTGCTCAAAATGACGGCAATATGGCTTTAACCTTAAGCTGAATTCAATACAATAAAACATGAAGTAATATTTCGAGGTCTGCAATACTCATTCTGTTCTAGTACATGAAGCTATTGCTTTGCGGCTGCACAAAATCCTTTGGTAACTCAGTATAATTTCAATGAAAACATCTTCGACGGCAGTCCGTCTGGTTGGGTTCTTGACATAGTTGTGAGAAAACTGACGCCAACCAATATATTATTTTTGCCCAACGTTTCGAGACCAACTCGGTCCATTCTTCAGAAGTTACTAAAGTGTGCCAGCAGAAGCGGGTTGCTGCCTTCGCTCTCCCTTTGTTAGGACTTGACCCAGTCCACTAACGTACGCGGAGGGGAGCGTTCCTGGAGTTCTATTCATCGCCGCCTTTGTGAGCCGGATGTTCCATGACTCGACATGTCGCCTTTTGAACAGCTTTGGCTCCACGGCCAAGACACGTCCTCGAAGGCTATTCGGTGGTCGGCGCATTCGCAGTGTTCGGCGAGGGGGTTGGCTATGGAATTCTTTAGCCGGATATCATTTTTTCGTTGCATTATTCGTTGGTGGAGGTTTCTTCGTTTCGCCGATGTATGAAGCCGTGCACTTGAAGCATAGGATTTTGTAGACGACACCCGCTTGTTTTTCTTCGGGGACGCTGTATTTCGGTCGTGGTAAGAAGCGGCTTATTGTCGACTTATTGGAATAAACCTGTTTCCACAATAAACCGCTTCTTACCACAATCGAAAGACCGCATCCCCAGAGAAAACAACCGTGTGTCGTTTACAAAATATCCAGCTGCAAGTGCCCGGCTTCATACATCGGGGAAACAAACCTCCACCAAGGAATAAGGCAACACAAAAATTACATCCAGCTAATAAATTTAGTAGCCAACTCCTTCGCCGAACCCTGCCAACGCGACGGCCACCGAATAGCCTTCGAGGAGGTGAGCGTCTTGGCCGTGGACCCAAACCTGTTCAAGAGGCGACATGTCGAGACGTGGCAAGTCCGGCTCACACAGGCGGCGATAAATAAGACTCCTGGAAAGCTACCCTCCACGTACGTTACTGGACTGCGCCAGGTGCTAACAAAAGAGGAGCGATGGCAGCAGCCCGCTGCTTCTGGCACACTAATGTCACCCCTGAAGAAGGGACAGAGTTCGTTCCGAAACGTTGGGCAAAAATAAAATAATGTTTGGCGTCAGTTTTCTCTCAATTAACTCAGTGTAGTAAAAGGAAAAACCACGGCAAGCAGCTTCGAGTGCTACACACATCAATTATATGAAGTATAAAAGTGCTGACACGGCAGTGCCGATGATTATGGGTTTTTATGGCGCAAGGGCATATATGGCCAAAGAGCGCCATGACACAAGGTTCGTCCGACTTCTCAAGGTGGAGTCAAAGACCCATTTGTCAAACATTTCACCCTAAATTGGCAGTGCTGAGAAGTGATTAACCAAAGCTACAAACAGTAGAATATTGTGTGCTAATCTTCATTCATTTGAATATTGATATCGTTACAAGCTGTGGTTTAATTATTTGTCTGTAGTAGCTTTAGATCTTTTATGGCTGCCACTGTCAAAGGCCACCAATTCATTGCTTACACATAGAGTTATGCCCTGTTTATAGAACCGCCATTAACGTGGACGATTAGAGTTACAGATGGTCTACCTGGCTCTCAAATTTATTAAAATGCATTTCCGCCTCGTTGATGTGGAAACTAGCCCCCGTATTCACAAACTGGCCTTACCTTTACCTTACCTTAACGCGAAGGGCTCCTTTCAGAAAGGTTACTGAAAGTAAAAGGTAAGGGAAAGGCCAAGCTGTGTTTCAGAAAGCCACCTTTCGGCAGCCTTACGGAAAGTGCCCTTACCCCCAGAAGTAAGAGGTATGGTAACGAGGCTTAAGAAATAATAATGCTTGTCGCATCAGTCGATGTACTGATAACTTGTTTTCTATACTATAGAAAGCAGTTAAACATATACCGGAGCGGTCATAATCATTCAGTAGACGATATTAACTAGCCTGACTCAAATTTTTACGCTTGTTTCCTCTTGGTCTAGCCACAGTGATCGGCAGCCGTCGCTACAAGAAGCTTTGTTGAGTCGACGTCGGTGTTTGTTTATTTTCGTGTGCCTCGATAGTGGTGTCTTGTGCTTGTGCGCGTTTGTTGTTTTGAGCTGAGCGTCAGAAATGTACCTTTTCTGAGGATTGTTGGCCAATACGGAGATGCTGGTAGAAGGGACAACTGCGATACAAAGAAATTTCATCCCATAGCCGCTTTTGCTGCTGCTGCTGCTGCTGCTGCTGCCTTGTGCGGCTCGGCCTTGGCTTCTGCACGATCCACTGCTGAAGGCGTCGCGGAAATCGTGCATATCTTTATTTTATTATGGGACGGGTTCACAGTGAAGGGGTGACGAGAGTAGTGTTTTTATTATAGCGCTGGCCTCTTCCGAAGCGTACTCAGCTGCGGCATTGATGCGAAACTAGCTAGGCTTAGCGACGAGCAGGGCAGTCAGGAAGCAGCGTAGTCCGTCGCCCGGCGCGCCTGCAGGCGGTGTCGCTGTCGGAAGGTGGGCTCTTGCGCAAGCATGCTGTCATTGCTCGAATATTGCAGACAGTCTTTCCGATAGCATAACTGTTTTGTTTTTTCTGGTGCGAACGTGAAGTACACCAAGCCGGCTGGCCGGCCGGCCTAGCTGCATCCCGTGCGCCGGCGTCAAAAAATGAACTGTTCTTGACGTAAATAATAAAACATGGAATAGAAAAATGTCAACAATGTATCATTTTTGTGGGGTACTGGCCAATACTGAGTTGCTGGTAAAAGTGACAACTGAGATGCGAGTAAATTTCTTGCGAGAACCGCCTCGCAGCTTCCGTTGGCCCGCCGTTGCGGTCCGGCTCGCTTGGCGTCCGCCAGCTGCGGTGCCGAAGGCGTCGTGCAAATCGACCATATTTTTAGTTTATTGCGAGATGTAGCTGTTCATAGCACAGTGATATAAATAGTGCGCCATTATTGCAGCGCAGGCGACTTCGGAAGCGCTGTGCGCTGCTGCATTGATGCGAAACAGGCTGTAGGCCTAGCGGCGACCAGGGCAGCCGGGCGCAGTTCGTAGGCGGCGTGCCCGCGGGTGGTGCTGTAGCCGAAAGCTGGCTACTGGCTCAGGCATGCTTTGTCGCTGCTCGACGATAGCACGCAGTCTTTCTGATAATATAGATGTTTTGTCTTTTCGGGTGCGAACTTCAAAGCGTGACACCGGCCGTGGGCGGCGCTTGAGCCGGGCTGCGCATGGATGCTTGCTGATCGGTGTTTCCATGCTTCCAGTGGGGCGGCAGTTCGCAAGCGGCGACCAGCGCGGCGCACCGACGAAGTTTTTGCACATGTCTCTCCTGCTTTAGTTTTTGCATATCTTCGGTTTAGGGAAACTTGACCAGTGCCGGAAACAATGTTGCTACGATTACGGCGGATACAATCGATACACGGTGAGGATACATCGACAGGGTAGCCGGCAACAACTTGGAAAGTTCCCGCACCGTAAAAACGAAGGGTGGTAAGCAGTCGCAGCGGCACGGGGCAACCTCGTCCGTTAGGGCAGCGGTGCAGCGGCAGCACAGACAAGAGTTCCAGCACGGCAGGCTTCGAAAAGCGGCACCTCGCGAGAAGCTCATCGTCAAACAGCTCCATCAGGCACTGGCGATCCCTCAGCACTCGCCGTGCCGGCATCGCACGATGGGGCACCTGATCGATTTCTTCCATTAACTCTGTGAACTTGATAAATCAGAAAAGCGGTCGCCGATAGTACCCCGTTGCCATGTTGAATTGAAGAAAGGAGCTGCTAAAGGTAGGCCAGGGGCTACCTTTGCGACGCGCCCTTTCCGAGGCTGAAAGGGCGGCTAAAGGTGCAGTTTAAGGGCAAGGTTGGTTTCGGAAACCCGGAAAGGAGCCGTAAAGGTAAGGACCACGAAAGGGAAGGTAAAGGTCGGTTTGTAAATACGGGGGTAGGTGTCTGGACAATGGACAGGGCAAACTTGCACGGAGCGCATTGGGGCCCACGTATGTCTTTCGTGTTAGAACATTACCTCAACGTTCCCTCTGTTCTGAAAGTGCTTAAGCATTGCGAAAGAGCAAATTCCCGAGCGACGGTCCGATTTTTGTTCGTTATCTTATTCTGTGGTACCCATTCGGATTTTCCCTGTCTCATATCGCATGAATTGATGAATTGAATTGATATATCTAACCCCTAATTATTGCGTTCATTGATGACGAGAAAGCATTAGACTCAGTGGAAACCTCAGCAATCATACAGGCAATGCGGAATCAGAGCGTAGAAGAGTCTTATGTCAAAGTACTAATATATATATATATATATATATATATATATATATATATATATATATATATATATATATATATATATATATATATATATATACATGTAGCAACTGCACCGCTACCATAGTTCTCCATAAACTCAGCAATAAAATTCCAATTAGGAGGAGCGTCAGGCAAGGAGACGCGATCTCGCCAATGCTGTTAACAGCCTGTTTGCAGGAGGTATTCCTAGGCCTCAATTGGGAACAGTTGGGGATGAGAGTTAATGGAGAATCCCTAAGTAATCTGCGATTCGCTGATGATATTGCCTTGCTGATTCACTCAGGAGGTGAACTGCAAATCATGATCAATGAGTTAGACAGCCAGAGCAGGACAGTGGGTCTAAAAATTAACATGCAGAGAGCAGAAGTCGTCTTCAAAGTCAAGCAAGGGAACAGCAGTTCACAGTTGGCAGCGAGGTGCTGGAAGTGGTAAACGTATTTTTAAAGTTAGTGACAGCTGATACCGATAATGAGAGGGAAATAACTAGAAGGATAAGAATGGGGTTGAGTACATATGGCAGGTTCTCTCAGGTTATGGATGGCAGGTTAGCAATATCCCTCTACAGAAAAATGTACAACAGCTGTATCTTACCGGTACTCGCCTATGGGACAGAACAATGGAGGCTAACGAAAAGGGTTCAGCTTAAGTTAAGGACAGTGCAGCGAGCCGTGGAAAGAAAAATGGTAGGTGTAACGTTAAGAGACGGGAAGCGGGCAGAGTGTGTGAGGGAACAAATGCGGATTAATGGCATCCTAGTCGAAATCAAGAGGAATTCATTCAGCCTGAGCTCTCGGCCACGATTTTGGTGAAATCAAGAGGAAGAAATCGGTTTGGGAAGGGCATGTAATGCGAAGGCAAGATAACCGCTGGTCCTTAAGAGTAACGGAGTGGATTCCAAGAGAAGGCAAGTGTAGCAGCAAGCGGCAGAAGGTTAGGTGGGCGTGTGAGGTTAAGAAGTTTGCAGGCATAGGGTGAGCGCAGCTGGCAAACGAGAGGGTTAAATGGAGAGACATGGGAGACGCCCTTGCCCTGCACTGGGTGTAGTCAGGCTGATGATGATGATGATGAACTGATATGGAGAAATCCTTCTCAGGAGCTTGTGCTATGCTGCATTAAACAGCTGTCAGACCACATAGTACGCACATATACTATGGCTCATGGGATGTGAACAGTCGTAGCAGGAAATGTGCCATCACACAGTGAGACGGCATCACGTTTCTTCTGGACCTCTAGATGCTTCAAACTGCACCGCGTTGTTTAAAACGAATGTGACCAGAACAAAAGCTTGAGTACCCAACCATATGGTTCCTGTCCAGTGTTTTTTGTGCAGATCGAGCACCAGCAGGAGCCACTAATGAAGTGGTAAGGTTGGCAAGCTTGGGTGCAGGTTTGTACAGCAGTTGACTGACAGATGGTGTACATTACATGGATATTTAGGGATGACAGGCTATGTTGTTTAGCCTCCCCTTGCTGTGTGTGTGTGTTTTTTTTTGCACTGGGAGCTGCACAAAAAGTTTTGTGTTGTCACACATATATTCAGCATTCTGGACAGGGACCTAACATATGAGTTTGAGAGTGTTTTCTATAGGTAAAAACTTTGCAAAGCTGTAAATATCTTTCCTTGTCGACACTGTGCATTATCCAAGCCTCATAAAAAAATTATCTGAGAATTAGCTTAGCGGCGTCATTTTTTTAAAGCTGAAGAGTAGTGCCGTTACTAGACGTCTGTGATCCTGCGAATTAATATGCCGGTTTTGAAAGCCCAGTAGTTGTTTTTATGGATTTGGTGTGAAAGATGGGGCTATCAGCCATCTTATCATTAACAGCTAGCACTTTCTGATGAGATCGCTAAAAGTAAACAGCTATGTAGAAATAAAAACCGCTTGTTGACTCTGTAGTTGCGCATCTTTAATTTTCTCTTTCCCCATTGTTGAAAGTAGAAGCTTACGCACTAAGTATTCGCCTCGTGGCTATCTTATAGGTTGGAAGGAACCATATGGTCTTGCCAGATTTATTATCTCGAGTTCTTTATTGTGCACCTGAACATCGGCAGTGGCGTGATCGTGAAGGCAACGCTACACGACTTCACTCACACTGCCGCGGTGCCCCCACAAAACTTGCGAGGGCACTGATGAGAGAGAGCCCTTTTCACCAAGGAAAAGACAGAAGAGAAATCATTGTACGGCAAGGGCTGCAATAAAAAAACAAGGTCGCCCGGCTAGTAAGGTCTGGACCCAGTTCGTGTTCTTGCCCTCATTTTTAAGTGCTGCCCTGAGACCTCGGCACTGACAGTGTCGATTTGTTTCTGATTTTGTTAAATGCAGCTGAATTAGGACTGCTTAGTAGAGATTTTCAAGTATGTTTTCAGTGTGTTCGAGCAAGTTGAAATTGAAATAGTTGTGGAACGCGTTGACCTGGTTAGACGCTTTGGTGTAGAGTCATGCTCGGTATGACTTGCAACGCTTCTTGGATGCATGCTGAGATCATCAAACAGCGTGCTTGAAAAAGGAATGAAAAGGATTCTCCAATTGTGAGAATCAGCTCCATCCTCGTCATCTAAAAACTTGTTCCTTTTGGGCAACCTCAGCATTGTCTAAATACTTATAGTGTTCCGTACGGGCAGTATTGTGCATAGAAGCGTTGCGACCACATGCTCTCACATTGCAAGTCATATTGAGTGTGACAGTACATATCAAATGTTTTTGGAAAGTCTGCAATCAAAACAAGAAACGAACACAAAAAAGGAACACAGAGCAAAAGACATGAACTAAGTACCAGCTGATTTTATTGGACAGAATTCTTCCACTTGTATAGCTGCCACTCACAACATAATAAACATGTTTTTTTTAGTAGTCACTGACACACAGATATTTTTAAATGCATCCAGGAATCCATCGGAACCCTTGGCAACACAAAACAAGAACTGAAAGCGGAGCAAGGTATCCTGCAATCTGACATCAGAAAGCAGATGGACTGGAGCGCCATGACTCAACCAGTAACATACATGTGAAACAAGGCGTATCGGATTATGTGCAGTAAAGTCCTAGCAAAAGCACAGCAAAAGAAAAAAACTGGGTTTACTGACAAAATTTTCAATGTGCTACCGCTGTGGTTCAGTCGTTATGGTGCTCGGCTGCTGGCCCGAAAGACACAGGTTTGACCCTGGCCGCTGCGGTCGAATTTCGATCGAGGCAAAATTCTAGAGGCCCGTGAACTGTGCGATGTCATTGCGCGTTAAAGAACCCCAAGTAGTCGAAAATTCCGGAGCCCTTCACTACGGCGTCCCACACAGCCTGTATCGCATTGGGGCGTAAAACCCCCATAAACCAACCCTAATTCAAATGTCTTCCAATGCACCTTATTTAACATATTGTTCCACTACTAATTGGGTCATGGCACACCACTGCATCTGTTTGTTGATGTCTCCTTGCTGGTTTCCTTCCTTCACTTTACTTTGTTGTTTGTCGTTGCCAAGGGTTTCGATGGGTTCCCGAGTGTTATTCGTCTCGGTCTGTCGCTGTCTACTTGAAAAAAAAGTGAAATCTTCATCACGTTGTGCTGCATTTTGTGTTCCTTTCTTTTGCGTCTTATATTTTTCTCTAGTATAAGCTTGTCCACTCTACTCTTCAGATTCAAGGTATCAAATCAGCAGGAAGTTTTTTTTTTCTACAGTCTTTGTAAAATAGGTGATCGAGTGCGGTTACGAAATATCATGTTCTGTTGGTGAAATATTGTCAATATGAAGGTGCTTTTACAGCTTCAAACAGCGTGAGCCCTTGAGCGTGGTTCTGGCTTTCTACACAATATATTCTTGCAAATGCATCCAAAAAAATTCCCTAAATAGGGTGGTTAAAGTAGAAAAGAACTTTTTAATGAACAGTTCTCAGCAGCAGATGAAGCTAGTTATTTTAGAAGCAATGCTAATTAGGTGGATAGGTAGATTTAATAAATGCCTTTTTAATTAACACACTAGCGATTAGAGCAAAAGTGTTTAGAAACTTCGAGAATTTAGAAAAAGATTTGCCCGCTCCGGTGCCTAATCGTTAGGGCACTCGGCTACTGAGCTGGAGTTCCCAAGTTCTACCCGGCCGCTGCCACCACATTTCATGGAGGCGAAACAAAGAGGCATTCGTGTGCGTTGTAATGTCTGTGCAGGTTAAAGATCCCCAGGTAGTGAAAATTATTCTGGAGCCCTCCACTACAGCACCTCTCTCTCTGCACTGCTTTCCTCCCTTTTCTATGGCACAGTTCGGGTCTGCACCAAGAAGGGAGACTATTAGGAGACAATTACTATGCCATTTCCTTTCTGCAAAAACCAGTTTTCATTTTCAAAAATGTTCTTTCTATTTTGCCCCCAAAAATGAAACTTTGATAAAAAACAATAGCACACTTTCATTAGGCAGATTTATTTTTAGACTCAGAAATATGTAAAGAATTCTACTTGAACCAAAACTAAGCTGCAGCGGAGCCTTTTCAGGAAAAGATGATCAGATATCGCACGCAGTACATTAGATGCAAAGCACTGCATCACTCTAACGTTCACTGCTGGGCAGGAAAATGCTTCCTTGTGCATATTTTCCTCATTGAGGTTTGAGTGTATGAACAAAAGTTTTTGCGTGCGCTCTGCCGCAAGCCTGCTACACAGCTTCGTATGCAAATTACCGAACTGTCATCAGTTCCATGAATGTGATACAGACGATAGAGAATTCAAAGTATACAAGCCACTGACGTCAACAGTAGATGGGTACAAAGACCTTGCCATCATGTGGACAGTTCCAGATGCTTAGCAGAGTCCGAAATAGCTGCGTTAGACTAGACTTTACAGTGCATAGTGAGGTGATACTTCACATCAAAATCTGTTGAGAAAGTTTGGCGCTTTTTCCCCTTTTAAGAAACGAGAAGAAAGTAAAAAATGGTTATTTCTTTCAATTTCTCAGGGCAATTTTTGGGCACTTACCATCTTTAGGTCAATTCAGCGACGAATACATAGTCATGGACAGAACAATTTCATGTCAGTTTTGAAAATGAAGAAAACGCTCTCTCAACCCCTTTAGCCCGAGGAATCTGGTGCTTTCGTTCACTGAAAACCAAACTGTGCCTTGTACCCGTAAAACAGTCCCTGTAAACGTGTGCTGGTGTCGTGTTGTGTTGTTGACCTCTATCGAAAGTGTACAGCCCAAGGGAGTTTGCTTCCGTGTCCTGCCGCATTCTTTATTTCGCATCCTCAATGAGCATAATTTCGAAAGTGGAAAGGCATTGCGTCCTCAATTCTTGCAAGCTTTGGACTGCCAAATATGCTAGGCAGCCCCGCTAAACAGCTGAGAACCATACCCCTTGGGCTGTACATGTTTGACTGGGGGAGCTGCATATAGCATTTAGTTCAAAATGGCTGTGCTATTTTGCAGTCACAGGTTGCTCTCAAACGATGTCCATGTAGATGGCCATGCCTGCCTGTTTGCCGTGTTATTCAATACCACTGGCAGTTGGCAAAAGATCTGGGGTTGTTTGTGTGAAGGCTCAGTGGGGGAAGCCACCTACTTTCTGAAGCGCCTGCCACCTGTACACCCTACATTCTAGCTAGGTTGCAACCACCCACTGCCACCTTCGACCCACCTCCCCACCTACCTCTGTCTTCAAGACACGCCAGAAAAATTTTGGCGTGTGTGAAGCTTCAACTTAGAGTAAAGGCATTCGTTATACTGAAAGCATTCATGTGATCGTTGAGGGTAAACCCATCTGCTATTGCAGCCTATCTTGCATCAGGTATCATGAAAGTCCTGTCAGTATTTTTTGCTTGTACTAAGTGACCAATTGTAACTGCCAGACAGGCCCTGTAGGATAGTTGTGGTAAATACAAAGGTCCCTTAAGGCGGAGGGGAAGGACTGCATGGCTTGTGTTTTTTACCCTTGTTCATTCACTTCGGTTTTGTGTGGTTTCTGTTTTTAACGAATAGACAAATCCCGTAGTGTAACTCAAAGCATACATACCTGCAATAGTTTGGTGGTGAGGTCACACTGCTTAGAGCTTGTACTAGAGCCTGTCAACCAGGGCATGGGGATTTGCTTGCCGGCCATGATAACTCTGCCATTTGTGTAGTGCTGCAATGTCTGTAGCAGACTTCTTTGAGGGTATTGGTAAAATGGCAGTGCAAATAAAATAGATTGTCCCTATCAAACTTTTGTGCGCAACAACGCGAAGAAAAATATTTTCAGTTGCCTTAAAGAAAAGAGTTCATAAGTGTGGCAGTGTATCTTCATGCAGTCTTGTCTTTTTTATTCAGCTGTTTCAACGACAGTGAGTCCTGCGCTCGGCCATCAGTTTTATATTTATATATAAAAAGCTGCTGACAGCAGTTTTTACATCACTTCTTTGACGCGATGGTGTAATCCAGCAAATATGAAGCCCGACCAGAAAAGCTGGAATACACTTTCATTTGTTACCATCATATTTATTTCGATTGGTGAGGGTGTGTACCAAAATTATCAGAACGCTTCATGTTTCAACGCTCCGTTCCAAACGCAGCTTTGACATTGGTCATCTTAATGTCGGTTACCTCGGGATAATGCAAAGGCACTGGCGTGATATAATTTAATTGAGTGTGCAGTTCAGACAGAGCTTCTAGTTTTGGTTACTGCATTTATTCCGCGCAGTCATTTTTTTTGCGAGGCCGATCGCATACTGCACTACATTAACGGGAGGTGGCTGTCTCTTCATTACGCCCATAATTGTTCAATGAACTGCTTCTCTAGTGGCCAGAACTTATACTACATTGGCACTGTCTCGAGGTGTATCTGATGAATACAAGAATTATGCGCTTTAAAATGTGTATTTTGCATTGATTCACATCTGGGTTTGCTACGTGACATCTCTACATACAATGATAGCTATGTATTATTCCTGAAGCTGTTAAATTTTGTGCCTTTAAATATTGCCTTTCTTTATGATCATAATATTACTGGAAGTTGAATATAGTGCTGCAAGATATGGTCAAAGCTCTGCATCCTAGTCAGTATGTAAATATGACGTTTTAATTTTTCCTATTTCAGCGTACGTGTGCGAAAAATTTCGCACGGCTGTAATTCAGCTCAAGAACACGCTGTCCTCAATGATTTTGAAGGAAATAAAGTAAGAAATTGGATTTTTTTGCCATGTGCGTCAGTGGCTAGTGTGTCATTTCCTTTCTGGGTAGACAAATTGCCACTGTGTTATTTTAGTGCATTAAGTGCATCACATATGATGCAGAAACACATAAAAACTTCATTTCTCTGCACCACAAACTACACAGAAATGTCATGAACTCGGTGCACATTCATCACAAATCATTCACAATCACAACTAAAGAACGGGCAACACATCGTAATCAGATAATTAGTTTCCAGTTTTCGTCATGAAAGACGCGAAAATGTATCATGAACTCGAAGTAAATGCATCACAAATTAGTCAGAATCCTAACAGGACAAAGTGCATCACATCTTAATCAGAAAATGGGTCGCCAATTTTCATCACCAATACATCACAAACTCAACTCAAAAGTAATCAGAACTTCGTGACGAGTGTGCTGTCTAATGTCAATTACATTTAATCAAACTCATAACCCGTTTTTGTAAGGGGCATGCAAGCTGCCTTTAGAAACTTTTGCCCAGTGTCCCCTTTTCCCTGTTCCGTACTGTACTGCACTGCTGCACTGTACTGTACTGTGCGAAGAGAAATAATTGCCTTTTGCTATCTAGACAGGTCTGCTAAATTTTGCAATCTTGCGCAGTTAAGCTGGTGTGTTTAGAATACCGTATTTAACATGTGTCGAAAGCCATTTAGGCACTTTAAGCCCTTTACGTTGCACGATGCGTCATAAGCTGGTTAATGAGGTTCTGTGTTACCACGAATCGTGTTAGCAAGAAAGCAGCCCGGGGCGAGGATTTTCCGAGTGGCAGCGTTCTTTCGTCTTCCTTTAGGTCATCACTTGACAATGGTGGGCGAATGATACCACAAAGCGCGCGGCAACAATTACTAGCGCGCCTGGCTGCGCCCAGAACATGTGATTTTCAGGCGAGTGGCATTTTGCGACCTGATCCGCTGTGTCTTAGAAACTGCTGCGTTGCTGATCAACCTATTCGTTAAAGGGGTAAACTAATAGAAACTGTCCGGTGAAACACTGCAACGAGATACTGGAGATTAGGCTATTGATTTCAGCGCTTAAGGCAGGCGTGTCAGATGAGGGTGAGCGTGTGTAAGTTAGTCCGGGAGAATGCCAGTGCTTCTTCTCACTGCTGTTCCACAGTAAGATCATGCTCGCTAGTACAGTGTGTCAAAGACTGGCAATTTAATTCAACGTCTAGAGTGAAACCAACGGCAGAAACGCTTTCCTTTTGCCACCAGCCGCATATACAATGCCCAGTGCCGAGCTATTTCTTGGGACAAGCAGTACGCTGTCAAAGTGAGGCCGTGAACTTCGAGCAAAATTGCTTCTAAGATCAATGCATGAATCAGTCTTATGAGTCAAAGAAATTGAAAACGCATCTACAGGGATTGAAAACCCGCGCTCTACACCTGCCAGTAATGCTCGCTCCTTGGCCCCTTGCCTACCGCGAGCCTGCTGGCAACTGAAGCGCCAACTCGTTTCTTCGCAAATATACAGGATGTCTATAGCTTTCCTTTTAGCCATGAGGATGCATTTAGGTGGATTGTAATGAGCAATTACTCGCTTACCGCGAATCTGTTTCATCTCTGGGGATTCCTCGAAAACATTGAACTAAGTGTTGACGTGTAGTAACATTGCAGTTCTTTATATATAGAGCGCTCTTTAAAATCCTTTTCATCAGCCCGTTCGGGTGAACAACCAGAAATAAAGTTGTGTCACAAGTTAGTTATATTTCTCGGGGTGTGTGCATGCAAAGAAACATGAATAAAGCCACCGGACATCTGGTCCTTCAGGAACGCAGTGACGCATTTTCAGGTCTAACCGGTCTATAATGGGGCGGAAGATAAAGGACGAAAGTGCGCAGCTGCAGTTTTCCAACCGACAAATGTGCTCACTTGCGTTGCTTGACACCCACTGCTTCTTTCCATTGCTTGCCAACTGACACCTTTTTCCTACCGCATGGAAGACAATAGGAAAATTTTGGCGCTTAAACCACCACTCCTACGCGGTATCTTTCAGTAACATTCTTTAATCAAGATAATCTTGCCTCGAGCAATTTCTCTCGCAATATATCACCCGGCCCGATAGCAACCGCAGTCCTTGTATGGATGGTCGCCTGAAGCATCCCCTGTGTCTACGAGACATTAGCTTCGAGACACGGACTACAGAAAAACACAGGACACAGCGCACTTTTCTTCCATAGCAGAAATTGGAACTTTAGCCAGTAAAACTGCCCAGCGCGATCACATGTCACGTGCCAGCATTTTTGGGTGGGAAACAAACGTGCAAATAGGGAACGCTCTCCCGAAAATCCTGTCATTCTTCCTCACAGGCTCTCAGGCCGATAGACCGATCGCTCACACTGGACTTTGGTTTTTAAGATGGGGACCGTTTCCACTACAAGTCCCCATGACAAAACACAACGTTTGTCTTTAAAAACAACAGTGCGGAACCGTCCTTGCGCTTACGGCATTTCAGACTGGAGAGCGAAATTGATAGAAGGGCAGCGCTGTGTCCTGTGGTCTTCTTGTGTCCGTGTATTAATTGTAGCGTGTGTGCTTTTTCAGGATGATCGTATACAAAGCGGCTAAACTTTCCGCTCTGTACAAGACTGGCAGCGCGCTGCCGTTTCTTATCGTGTTTACTCACCGTTACTGCGCCTTCGATTAGTGTGTTACTACAAAAATCGGTTTATTCAGTTGTGGCAGCTTGGGGCGCTTAGGTAAAATAGCGTGGCTAGCCAGAAAGCAGCAATGAAGTGCAAATGTGCCTTAGAGAAAAAAATAGCCTGCTTGTGGCCACTCTAGGGAGATATAGCACGTGGTTGTAAACAATGCTGTTCGGTCCTAATTCTTAAATCCAGTTTGAACTATTGAATAAAGGTATACCATTTGGCTTGTTTCACACATGTACGTGACACATCCAGTCTCTAAATCTTCTAATTGGCTAGATTACTACCTGTTTTCAAGCTTTCTTGAGCCAAGTTCACAATAGTATGTGCAGGTCACACTAATTACTGTGGAGCTCGAGGAATATAGCTCATTCAAACGGCGAACCTCTCCGGTATAATTTGTTTTCGTGGCGAACAGAACAGATTGACTTTTCAATAACACAAAACCCGAAACCAGTATTTTTGTGACGGAGAACGATTCCTGGTACGATATTGGCGGTTGTTTCAAAGTGCTCTATATAGCTGTTACGTCTGCGTGAGGTAACAAATTCGAGCACTGAACTGCAGCCATCAACGAAGCTGCTTATTCTGCCCAACAAGCGCATGCGCCTGCAAGAGAAGACTCAGGTTTGGCGCCAGGAACCTGGACGAGCACTCCTGCTGAGCGTCGCTAAATTTTTGCGCCTGGCGAGACTGCGACGCCAGAGCTAGCTGAACTGGCGGAGTTCTAGTGTCAGCAGGTGCAAAAAGAAGCTAGTCTGCGTGCAAACCTTCCTGTACACGCACGTGCCGACGTGTCTTTCAAAGCCCTTTTCCCCAGGCGGCACCGTCGTACCACGAATTAACGCACCTCGATGTCTGAAACAGGGCCTCTGCAGTCCTTGCTTCGCTCAGAGCTGCTATTCGAGCCCATTTCTTCTTTTCACCGGTGCCTAGGACGGCGTGTACGTCTTCTGCGTTTTTTGCGGGACGTGCATTGCGGGGGCGTTGTCAGTGCATGCCCACCTGCCCTGTTCTCTTTATAGCCCTCTTGCTGCCTTAGCTGAAATATATAGTTTATTCTTTTTCATTCGCTCCTCTGTCCCTGCGCGATGACGTTGATTTCTTTCGCTTGGTTGCCTTCGCTGCTCTTCGGCTGTGAGCTCTCTCTTGGGACGTGGCGTACGTGACGCATTTCCTTCTCGCGTTTCCCAGCGGGCAGGGAAAGGAAGCGCACTTCATTACCGCGCACAAACTTCGTTACCTTAGCCGCCTGGGTGGTGCGAGTGACGCAGTGCTTACACTCTCGTCATCATCTCTCCTTTGCTACGCTCCCTTATACAGTATCACGGCGACTGCGTCTTCAAATCGCGATGGCTAGATTTCGGCGTTACACAATACGGTGATTTCAGTTCTATATTTTGTTGCGCATGATATTAATGACTTTGCTAGTTTTATGTATTTTTTTCTTTACTTAGTTTTTAAGCTTGTCTTGGAACAAAAAGGTGTCAGCATATCACTTTTTGAGACTCCGGAGTACCTCTACCCAACGACCTCCCCCTTTGTGATCAACGTGGAATAAATAAATTTTTATATGCAGGCAACTCAAAACTCTAATACAAATTTAGTCTTGGCACTGTACTTCTGTTTTCGCATAAACAGCCAGGCATAACCCCAATTTATATATTTTTCAACCTATATGAAGGTAAAGCTAGAGAACATGGAAGGTTACTCATATGGAGCCTATTTTCTGGAAAAAAATTACTTACCCAGAATGAAAGCAAGCAAAACAATAATACTCATCAGGCTTGAGACATTATTTCTTAAATGAAGAAAAAAATCTGTTTTTTAAGCACACTACGCATTATGGCCCTGAAGACATGCGGAGCATTTTAACGTGAGGAGGAAGAAGGGCGTTTTAATGCAGTACTAACTGCAGTGCACTGCGTCTTAGTGCTAACCGTTAGTGCACGCACTTGCCCCATGGTTTCGCTTTTGTCTAGCTGAAAACGAAAGCCAAGCCAGGACCGTTTAGTCGCTGAATGAAACCGTCTTTCAACGATATCAAAGTGTAATAGACCTTTTAAAAGCGCCGTTTATGGCACACAATGTGACCATCTTTTCATTTACACATTCCTTTTTCTCTTTGCTTTCTCAACGTCTCTTTGATCTCTCGTCGTCTCTGTCTTCCTCCTTTCTTCATTGCTCTGTTTTTTCTTTCTTTTTTCCTTGTCTCTTTTTTTCCTTCTTTATTTCCTTCTTTCTTTCGTTATTTCCTTCATTCTTTCCTTCTGTCTTTCTTTCATTCTTCCTTTCCTTCGTTGCTTCTTTCTCTCTTTCTTTCTTTCTTTCTTTCTTTCTTTCTTTCTTTCTTTCTTTCTTTCTTTCTTTCTTTCTTTCTTTCTTTCTTTCTTCCTTTCTTTCTTTCTTCGTAAGTGGCTTTTGTCCTTTCCTGATTTCTTTTTCATTTCCTTTCTTTTTTCCCGTTTCTTTCTTTTTCCTTTCTTTTTGCCGCCTCTTGACCTTCTCGTTCAGAGTAGTGCAGTGAGACGTTAAAGCTGTCAGTAATCCTTGACAGCTTCTGAGGTGTATTTGACCGCGGGTTTTAAAGCATGTTAGACCGTTCAGCGGATGGCAGGAAACAAGCTCTTCTGAATATAAAGTATCTAGGTGATTAAGTTACTAAACTGCCAATGTAAACGCAAATTTGTAGAAATCCTTATAGCACGTGTTCTAACCTTTAGAATGAATAATATAGTGTCGGACGACAAGGCTAATTGGAGACCAGTGAGAGATTTCTTCGCCCTCTAGTCAGGCTAAGATGGGGGATGTTGATACTATGGTCACTAGAACTCTTGATAGGCTGCAGTCTGCGCGTCTCTATATGGACGGAAGTGTTCGGTGTCATATTAAATGCAGAGGCAGCGCTGCGAGAAGTCGGAGCGTGTCACTTACACACACACGCACACACGCGCACACACACACACACACACACACACACACACACACACACACACACACACACACACACACACACACACACACACACACACACACACACACACACACACACACACACACACACACACACACACACACACACACACACACACACACACACACACACACACACACACACACACACACACACACACACACACACACACACACACACACACACACACACACACACACACACACACACACACACACACACACACACACACACACACACACACACACACACACACACACACACACACACACACACACACACACACACACACACACACACACACACACACACAAACACGCACGCACGTGCACACGCACACACACGCACACACACACACACACACACACACACACACACACACACACACGCACGCACGTGCACACGCACGCACACGCACACACGCACACACACAACCGCACGCACGCACACACACACGCACGAAGACGACTGCAACTTTGTCTGCTGTCGTCCTATACCGAATCGGCATAAGCTGCGAAACGAGAAAAGGGTGATGCATGCTTCTGGTTCTTTTCATGCTTGGTTAGAAGTGGCTTATAGGCTAAGTTACGCTGAGCAAAGAGGTGAACGGTACCGAAATGTTCGCGAGAATCAAAGTGAATGTCGGTGAAAAGAAAAAAAAACAGTAATTTTGGGATTTCACTGCATCCTACTGATCAAAACAATTATTCATTCACAGTGCAGAAATATGCAGCATTAGAGCACCGAGGAAAAACACAAACCTCCTGTTAGGGATTAGGATAACACAGCAAATATTCCGCTTAATTTTTCTAACTCCGCTATCCTAATGCCTGAACCTATTGATTCTTCCTTAATACATTTGATATTTTTTGTAATATTATATTTATATTGTTTTCCCATTGCCATCTTCTCTTTTTTCGTTCCTTCGTTTACCTTCATCCTTCTTATTTCATACCAGACTGCTGTATACGCCCGCTTATTATTCTCAGTCCATCACGACAGTTCGTTTGCACATAGCACTGAGCTCTGAGAGTACTGCCACTTTTCTCATAATTCTTCAGCTTCTCTCCCTTCTCCATATTCATTTCCTATTCGCTCAGGTTTCCTTCATCCTGTACTTCACCATTCCCACAACATACGTGCATGTGTCCGTCGTTCAGGCTCTCTTTCATTGTGCCTACTTCAAGCCGCATCGCTCGCCGATTGTGTTGTGGTTTAGATTTTTGAAGCACTTTGTAACTGGGTGCTTATAAAAGTGATTGTTTAGTAAGTACGACTTTTGGGTACACCTCGCGGCAAATGACACGCTGCAGTCGGCGTTGTTCGCACTCGTGAACGATCCTTCCTGCTGGGCTGATTGCGAACGTCTGCTGTATGCATCGAAGCGCTACGAGCAAGAGCATGCTCATTTTGTAAATACTTCTCCAATGGCCTCTACCTACAAGGTATTTACTAAGGTAATCGCTAAAAGACTCAGGGCAATCTTAGACTTTAATGAACCAAATGACCAGCAGACCTTCGTAAAGGATATTCCACAATAGATAATATTCACACTATCAATCAGGTAATAGAAAAATGCGCAGAATATAACCAACCGCTATACATAGTCTTCATTGATTACGAGAAAGCATTCGACTCAGTGGAAACAACCTCAGCAGTCATACAGGCATTGCGGAATCAGGGTGTAGAAGAGCCTTTGCGTAAATACTGGAAGATATATATAGCAACTGTACAGCTACCATAGTCCTCCATAAAATCAGCAATAATATTCCAATAACGAAGAGCGTCAGGCCAGGAGACACTATCTCGCCAATCCTATTCACCACCTGTTTACAGGAGGTATTCCGAAGACTGAATTGGGAACAGTTGAGGATAAATACGTAAAGACTATGCGATTCGCTGATGACATGCCTTGCTGAGTCATTCAGGAGGTTAACTGCAAATCATGATCAATGAGTTAGACAGGCAGAGCAGAATGGTGGGTCTAAAAATTAACATGGAGAAAACCAAAGTAATGTTCAACAGTCTAGCAAGAGAACAGCAGTTCACAATTGGCAGTGAGCGCCTGGAAATGGCAAAGGAATATTTAGGGCAGGTAGTGACCGCTGATCCGGATCATGACAGGGAAATATGTAGTAGAAATGGGGTAGAGCGCATATGGCAGTTTCTCTCCGATAATGAATGGGAGTTTACCAGAATCCCCCAAGAGGAAAGTGTAAAACAGCTGTATCTGACCGGTAGAAACCTACGGGGAAGAAACGTGGAGGCTAACCAAAATTGTTCAGCTTAAGCTAAGGACAACGTAGCGAGCCATGGAAAGAAAATGACAGGTGTAACATTGATAGACCGGAAGTGGGCAAAGTGGGTGAGGGAACAAAAGCGGGTTAATGACATCCTTGTCGAAATCAAGAGGAAGAAATTGGCTTGGGCAGGGCATGTATTGCGAAGGCAAGATAACCGCTGGTCCTGAAGGGTGACGGAGTGGATTCCAAGAGAAGGCACGCGTAACAGAGGGTGGCAGAAGATTGGGCGGGTTGGTGAGATTCAGAAGTTTGAAAACATAGCGTGGACGCAACTTGCAAAGGATGGGGCTAATTGGAAATACATGGGAGAGGCCTTTGCCCTGTAGTGGGTGTAGTAAGCTGATGATGATAATGAATGCCATCTGCAAGTTTACCAAAAGCAGACTTATGTCCTCTTCTCCACGACAGCGTAAAAACCGTTGGGTTCATGATTATATCTAGGAAACGGCGAGAAAACGGGACAGGAAGACAAGAAACGACCCACGCAGCGCCGAAACTACAACTGGGTTAATCTCATGCGATATCGCAATAAATACAGAAGGCATACATCACAAGCAAAAACAACATCAAACCGATATTGTCATACTTACTGGTTCATATCAAGAAGCCTATCTCTTTCTGCGTTAGGCGAAGCGAAGGCACGCTCAAACGCTTGGCACTTCTTTTGAGGGTAAGAAAAGCTTCGTACAGTTATCACTTGCACACGTGTGAAGAACTTTGCATTGTTGGATCTGAGGAATGCATTTGCATTCTGTGACATGCTAGGCTATAGTTTAATTCTTCTGCCAACTTTGACAACGTTTGAGTACACTCTTAATTTGTCATTTACGTAACGGCCAGTGTGGCCGACATAAGTGGCACTACATAATAGAGAAATTTAGTTTATGACTGCTTTTTGCATTCAGTAAATTTTGTCATGTGCTTCGTGCCACACTCTTTCCATCTTTGCTGCTCCCAGCTAATTATCTTCCACAACTTGCCCAGCTTGTTTGGTGCAGGAAACAAGGAACCCGCACCGCGCGCAACTAAAAAATTGGGAAAGTTGTACAAATAGGGATACTGGGAGCAGCAACCACCAAGAAATATGGCACAAAGCACGTGAAGAATTTTTTGAATATAAAAGTAGTCATCTGCGTGCTGGAGTCAACGGAAACGGGAACTGTACGAAGCTTTTGTTATCCACAAAAGAAGTGATTTTTTCTTGTGTTGCATGCCTTCTGCATTTACTGCGATATCGCATGAAATACACTCAGTTGCAATTTCGACGCTGCGTCTGTCGCTTCTTGTCTTCCTGACCCGTTTTTTGCGCCGTTTCCTAGCTATAACCTTGAACAAACTGACCCTAACAATCTTCCATTTTGTTTCTTCGCCTTGTTTTTGTGCTATCGTGTATAAGAGGATTTAAGGCTGTTTTCGGTTAACATGCAGAGGGAATTCACAAAATGAACGTGCTCTTGCTAACCCTATTGCCTTGTGAGGCCGGAGAAGTTATTTCCCAGCTAACAAAAGCGGATGCAGATAATCATTGCAGAGTAAAGTGGATCCTGCTCAAAAAGTACAGTGTTAGCCGAAACAATCAAACAGAGGTTTTCCAACGCCGTGAAAGGATATGATTAGTTCTAGACGGAGTATGCGTTTGAACTCATGGATGCTAAGAGGGAATGGCTAATGAATGGCAACACAAAGTGTACAAGTGAGGGAGAAACATCAGGGTGCCCTTTTGGCGAGTTTTGGGTCGTACTAAAGGGTGCGCTCTTTTATTTTTGCTGTGTTTACAGTTATCTCCGATCCTGTGGTGATGTTTATTGGTCAGCGTGCGTGGTGTGAATCGTATTGTCGCTGCACGTGACTGAGGCCATCTACTTAAATTTTTGAATCCTTTCGTTTGTTATTTTCAGAAGTACAGCACCAAGCCAAAACTTTTTCCTCAGCAGTTCAATAAACGTTGGCTGATTGAAAAGTTGATCAAAACCATCCGGTTTCAAGACGTACAGTTCGCACTCGTGCTGTTTGCTGAATTACTCAGGATATGTATTCTAGGACCTAACCTCCTATATGGGCAGGCAGAGGCCGTATTGTATGCTTTCGCAATCGAATGTTAATATGATATCCCAGCAATAAATGGTTGCACTAAAAATTGTCTTTAAATAAAATTGCACACAAGGAACAGGATGGATAGGCACCGTGGCGGCCAGTGTACACTGCTTGCTAAGAGATTAGGCTACTTTTAAATTACCTTAAAAAACGCAAAGGATGGTTAGTACTGCGGAACGCGAGATTCAGTGAGCGCCGTTGAGGTATTCTTGTTTCGCTCTATCTTGAGACAAAGGTGAGCGCGAGATGCCTATATGTACAACTGTAGGGTGCTATTTTTGGTTTTCCGCGAATACGGGCTGTTCGACTATCGCTCCTGTCCAGTCTGCGGTTCCAGGCGCGCGGCGACACTGCCGCTGAGACTGTCCTCGGGCGGCGCGTTCCGCGGAAGGCGTCGCAGACGGACGCTGCTTCTTTCCTCCGCTCACGCGATACTCTCCCTCCTTTCCCAACGTTTTAGAAGAAGCGTTTGGGTCCACTTCCTCGCTCTGCACGGTTAATAATACAGCCGAGAAATAATCGAAGAGTTCACCGAACTTCTGTTGCGTGCCCCTTCCTGCGATGTATCCCGCTCTTCAAGCGGTCAATTCCTATTGCGCGTTCCTCTAGGCTCAGGCACAAAGTCAAAGGTTCTAGAGCCAAATAAGGGGGGACCTCATAGAGCTTCGAAAGCAAAGCGGAAGACGTTTTGCCACTGAATCTCTCTTATTTCGTGAACTCGCCAAACTCGTGCTGAAGTGCGATAACTGGGCCTAGTTGGTTGTATATCATACGTTCAACGCGCTATACACTTTACTGAAAACCACGGAAAAAATTACACGACACTGAACACAAACGTTCCTGGCTTGAAGGAAGCATTGGCGTCTCGTGGAGGCAAAGCCTTGCGTGTCGTGTCTTGTTTCGTGAGCGTCAGTGAAGTCGATGGCGCGTTGAATGCATGTCGCGCTGAAAGCTTTCCCGACCGTTGCGCTTTCCAGGCCAGTTCGCTCTCACTATTCGAGCGTGGAGAACCGGCAAGTGAGTCTCAGCCCGCTAGCATCCCTTTCGTTCTTTTCAGGGATTGCACCTTCCACGTGAGTTGTATAGCTAATCAAGAAATTTTCGTTACGAAGCTGCCGAAGATTACCTGGAAAGTTGCCGCACATAGACTCATCAGCGTACATTAAAGGCTTTGATATTCAATTTCAAATTCAAATTCACTTTATTTCTGGTAGAAAGCAAGTATACATCATGAGCAAGAGAGTATAAAAGAGGATTATTCTACCAAGGAAGACGAGGCAAAAGGCGTTTCATCTACGCCTGACAAGGCCTCGCCTCCTGGCGAGATACATTGCACTCTCTATGCTACAAAAGCCGTTGTAAAAAATATATTGTACCATTCATTACGTGTAGAAAACAGAAGCATTGTGAACAAGCATTATATGAAATTAAAACCGTAAGTACTACAGAAAACAAGAAAAATTTTCTTCACAAAACAAAAAAAAAGAAAAAAGCTTACATCACAACCTGTTAGTTATTATTGTGTCAGAAGGTAAGAACCGCAGTTGCATAAATATTTATCTCAACAAAAGATTAGCTCCTAACCAGAAAATTATTACAGAGTCAAAAGCCTGAAGAAGCAACATTTGTATCGACATATTTCAAGAATCTAACAAGGAACACAGCAATACAAACGAAACACAAACCTAAATGAGATAACAAGGAGACAGGTCATTTTTTTTCTACCAGGAGTACTTTTTTTATCCGTGCTTTATAAGTATACGGTGACTGTACATTCACTGCGATGTCAATAAGCTCTGGAAACAAATTTAAAAGGACAGGAATCTGGTAGTCTAACGATTGTGTACCATAGGAAGTTCTGACTTTTTTCTTAACAAATGAATTTGCCCTAAAGTTATAGCCGCATTCTTGACGTCGGTACTTTCCAAGAAATGAATTTAGGTTACTTTTTATGGGAGTGAATATGTTCAGTGCCAAGCGCTGTCGAAATATACTTGTAATTGCAAGTATTTCATTTTTTACGAACAGTGGAGCTGTGTGTTCTCGCAACGCTGCATTTTCTATGAATCGGATGCATTTCTTTTGAAGAATATGAAGACGTTCCAAATTACCAGTGGTAGTGGTGCCCCAAACTAGTATGCAGTATTGCAGTCTTGAATTAATCATGGTATAATAAAGCTGGCGTTTGAACCACGCTGGGAGCATAAACTTAAATCTATTTAGCATTCCAATAGTTTTCGCGAGGTCCATAGTCAAATAGTTTATGTGGTGTGTCCAGTTCAAGTTTTCGTGGAAATGTACACCCAGAAATTTCTGAGCACTAACACGGTTTAATGTTTGCCCCTCGAAGACTAGTTTAAGTTTAGTGTCAATCGCCTTATTTTTAGCCCGAAAGATAATGTAGTTGGTTTTGTCTGTATTGAGTCGTAACTGGCTATGCTGCAACCACGTCGATAATTCTTCGAGCCATGTATTGGCATTCTTCATTAGGGTGATTAGACAATTGCCATGGAAAAACACATTAGTATCATCAGCATACAACACTATTTCGGGGGTTTGGGGTATTGATACAATGTCATTAATATATAAGAGAAATAGGAGAGGACCTAAGATGGAACCTTGGGGTACGCCATATTTAATTACCTGTGCTGTTGATCTGCTGTTATGAATACTAACGAATTGGAGGCGGTTGTACAAATAACTTTTTATCAAATCAAGAGCTTTGCCGCGGATTCCATAGTCGTAAAGTTTACTAAACAATATATCGTGTTTAATGGAGTCAAATGCCTTCCTGAAATCTAGGAATATACCAAGAGTATATAGCTGTCTCTCTATGTTTGTTATTATTTTTTCCTTAATATTCAGTAATGCTGATTCAACGGATTTCCCTTTTTGGAAACCATACTGTTGGTTTGAAATTATACCCTTAGAGGACAAAAAACTGCTGATTCTAGTGTTGATTATTTTTTCCGCCACCTTCGCGAAAACTGGAAGCACGGATATCGGGCGATAGTTACCAATATTGTTCTTTGCCCCGCTCTTATGTATTGCACACACTCGGGCGATCTTCATTTCATCAGGGAATGACGCATGACGCATTATGCAGTTGCAGATATGACAAAGGGGTACGCTCAAAATGTCGCATGATCCTTTCACCGCACGGACTGCAATATCGTCATGACCACATGCGCAAGTATCTTTGAGGCTTTTGATGACTGTTTCGATTTCACTTGGCGTGGTTGGAGACAAGAATATGGAACTAGTTTTTATCTTAGTTATGTAACTCCTAGATGAACTGCTCTGCGTGCTCTGTGACGCACCAGATGCTAGAAAATGACCGTTAAATTTATCTGCCAGTGAAGGACCTGAATAGGTTTTGCCATCAATGATTATTTGCTGGGGGACAGAATCTTGATTTTTACAGACAAGAGAGCGCATAAGTGCCCATGTTTCTTTCGGACAGGTATAAGCTGCTGTAAACTTGCTCATGTAGTACGATGTACGGGCTTTTTTTAAGTCAGCGTTTAACTTATTCCTAACCTTTTTGAATTCTAGGAATTTCGAGCTATCTTTAGTCGCAATAAATGAGTGGAACAGATTATTTCTATAGTTCAGTCTATTGATGTATTCATCTGTAATCCATGGTTTTCTTCCTTTCTTATTTCTTTTTATTTGTTTGAGAGGGAAAGCAATATTATATAATTCTTTTACTGTACGAATGAAGGAGTTATACGCATCGTTCGGGTCGTCGGTGCTCAAGACGTCATACCATGTTGTTTCTGATAGAAGATTACGGAATTGCGCAATGCCATTATCGCTGATAAATCTGCGCGATGTTTCAGTTTGGGGTCCGCTATGTCTTCGGATGATAGGTAAAAAACAAAAAAATGGCATGTGGTCACTAATGTTCACTGAAAACACTCCACAGCACACGGTGTCCTCTAAACAGTTTGTAGGGCATAGATCAATTAACGTCTCGCTGTCTGGTGTTACGCGTGTTGGGATACCAATCACATTAACAAGTCCTATCGAATGCATCGTCGCGAGGAAAGCATTGCAAGAATTGTCGAAAGAAAGCATGTTTATGTTGAAATCGCCTGGCATGACGAATGGAATATGTAATGAGAGCAGGTATTCGCCGAGTTCTTCAAAGAAGCTTAAGAATGCGGAAACAGACCCTGAAGGTGGACGGTAAATAACGGCTACTGCAAAAGCATGACTTACAACTGTTAGACATTCGTAGTTTTCTGTGATAAGTGTATATTCTGGAATAACAGTGTACATAATATCTCTGCTGACATAAAGTGCCACACCGCCAGCCCTTTGCCGCTGACGACACAGTGCTTCGCAGTTATAATTGTCGAAGTGCACAGCATCTTGCGCGTTTTCGAACCAAGTTTCCGTGAAGGCTAGTATGGAAAAATTGTGATTCAGTGCGCCCAAATATGTACCAACATCGATATGCTTATTTTGCAAACTTCGGGTGTTAAGATGGAATAGAGATATAGATTTCCTCCGTGGTTGCTCTTTTATCAATTTGTTGAAAGAGTTTGTGTCATGATAACTGCAGTTACAAGACTGTTCAGCCATGATGATAGGCGCTCCTCTAGACACGTGACTTGTTCAAGCGATCAAGCGATTTGCATGATGTCATCTTCTGACTTTATGTGGATGGCCGCTTCACCTTGCTTTTTTCTGACAAGGATCCTGCCGTTTTTTTGCCAAGCAAACTGGTACGAACGTTCTTTTGCCCTCATCTTAGCCAGCCACAGCAGTTTCCGGTTTTGTGAAGTCATGTTGTCAAAAAAACTAAGGTCGGGAAGTTTCGTTCGGAGAAGTGCTTTTCGTTCGGACCACTGTTCTTTTACGGCGCGCGAAGCAAACCGTACAAGAACAATGGGTGTCTTCGGGGGTTTGGACGGCAGCCTGTGTACGGCTTCTATGTCCCTGTGTGTGACTTCTTCAATGTTCAACTCTCGTGCAATATCGTTCAGCTTGCTCAACAAATTTTCATCATCAGTCTGCTTGAGGCCGTGAATTTCAAGGTTCTGTCGGCGGTTATATTGGTCCAGGTCGTTTAGTTGCTGTTTAAGTTCTTTGATTTCTTCAGTCGCTGTTTGTGTTTCGATTTTTCCCACTCTCTCTTTGAGGTCGTCAATGTCCTTTTTTTGTGAGTCAACCATTTCGATAACCTTATCGTACTTATCAGACAAAAAGCTGATGCTTGTCTCAATGCTTTCGACAGTTTCTTTGACTGACATGAGATCATCAATTTTCTCAAGAAGTGGGAGTAGGGCGGTGATGTTCCGATTCATCACGATTAGCCTAGCCGCAATATCAGCATCTTGTTCAGGTTTACCCTTTACAGAGCTTGGGCCCCCCCTTAGTTTAGAAGCTTTACATGTCGGGCAGAGCCATGACTTTCCTATATCCGGTTTGGATTTCACTGCTGCTTCCCCCACTCCGCAAGATTAAGGTCCCCGACTTGAAAGGTGCCGCATAGGCGGACGGGCTATTTCGCCCGAAAAAGCAGTCTCAGCGCTTCAGAAACTGGAGCTGCGCCTCTTTGTATTCTCGAACAAGTAGCAGATTTATTAACCATAGAACAGGGCAGCAAAAGTGGCCTCTTTCTTTTCCGCCTCCGCATTCACTTATCGAAAATTGTGCAGATGTGCTTTTGCATTCGGGCTACATGAACCTCCGAGTCGAAATTGTGCAACGTCGAAAGTTTTACCTGACTTATTGTAATGTGAGATTGCGCTGTAAGTATTTCCACAAGCCGAGTGATTAGATCAGCTTTCACAATTCTGAATGGTATTCGCTATAGACGACAGTACGCGTGACTGGTTCCATTTGCTGACTGCGAAATGTTGCAAACATTTAAACTTCGTATTCGTATTTAGAATTCGGAGGGAACACACGTGGATGAAAAAAAAACAAAAAAAGGCGAACGCTATTTAATAGCTGGTTTCTTTATTGCGAATGCAAAAATGTATATAGCTTGAAGTAACAAAAGATAGAATAATCTGATAACAAGGACGTATAGAAAGATTAGCCCGAAAATCCGAAAAATCCATACAGCCTATATAATCTTACAGCTGTTTCAGTGTACGCAAGCTCTTTTATGATCAGAACGATAAAGGAATCCCTCACACATCCAATACAAACCTTAGTTATGCGTTAAGTTCCGACAACCCGTCGCGCTCTAGTCGCATCCCGCGACAGTTTTGCGGAAGCGGAGGGGGGGGGGACATTCATACTTTGCGAAGGGTTTGGGTGAATGGGAAATTGCTGTCGGTGGCAAAGAAGTTTTATGTTCATTATATACGGGCCTTAACGCAACGGTCAGTGTCGCCGACTTGAAAATTTCCCGAAGAGATTGGCACGCTTCGACTACTTGTGTTGTGCTCGAACAAAGCTTGATTTATGTTAACGTTACAGCGTTTCATAGTTTCAAAAGCATTCGCTTTCTTGTTTACGAATCAGCGTACACTGGAGATTTCCAGGGGAGCGGACATAACCATTTCGACGTCATATCGATGTGGATGAAGCCGTGCTGCGCAAGAGAGTAGATGCTTTACAAGCCTGAGACAATAGCCTTCGAAAGAAGATATTTACAGAGTCACAACAGACATTTATTAACCAATGTCACATACATATTGGTGGCGTGTACTCCCAGGCACCTTAGAGCGTGTTTGGGCTGTTGTTGCTGTCTCGCAACACATGCCCTAGACATAGCGGGAAAAGCTCAGCCGGAAAGCAGTTATCCGTGACAAAGGGGGATTGTTTTTGGTTCCAAGCTCTCGCCCGTCGTGAGCCAGATGACGGGCTGGAGTCGAAGTTAATTTAACAGTTTTATACAGCAGGGATACGGTACACAGAAATTAAAATTACTCACAAGTATATGATAAAGAGAGGGAAGGCAGGTGGTTATTGACGCAGAGGAAGTGAACAAGGGAGGGGAAAGCCTCAGGGTGCTCGCCGCATGCATAACAACATATGCATAGTCTTCTGCAAAACAATGCAACACATGCAAAGCAATACTTGACAGAGGCTACAATACGGAGAGAAATCTTACAACAGCCCATATATGCACGACAAATTCAAACAACAGACGCGAAGTTTTTCCAGCGTGCACTAAGTTAATACGACCACCGTAGAATCGCGATAACGCCGTGGTGATTACCTGTTGTGCAAAGCCGCGGTGACACGTAGGACCGCTCTGCAGTCACGCGCATTTTGGTCCTTGACCTCTCCCAGAAACACTCAGCGACATCTCTGCCCCGACTCTTCGTCCCTGGCCTGAAGGAAGCTTCAGCGTCTCGTGGAAGCAAATCCCTGTGAGTTTTTGCAAAGGACATGTGCCTTATGTGAACCCACTGAAAATCCAGTTTGTATGTGAGTGAGCGGTAGTTCTGTGCGCTTGTTTTTCGTTATATATTTATTGTCCCTGATTTTGTGTAACCTACCAAGTGGACTACCAGGCAAAAGTCTCTAAATACCTTTAAATTTTGCTTCCTCCTACTCTTAAGCCAACCTTAAACCCTTTGATTGTTTAAGGTAGCGACATCTTCTATAGCTTCTCCTCCTGAGCTGGTGCTCATTTTCCACGGCTCCTCGTCTATGGTGACGGTATTGAGCGCAGGCGTGGCAACCAAACTATTCCTGCATTCGAGGCGCACCAGGGCGTGCGTCCGAGTGCTCTGGTGATCCCATTGACGCTTCTGTTTGTGCGTGTATTTGTGCGTGTCTGTGTGTGCGTGAGCGCGCGTGTGCGACTGCAGGAAGTGATAACAGACCGGCAAAGACGTAGTACTGTTGATCATGCACTTGACTTTTAATCTGATGTAGTTTAGTTGCGCGCGCCGAGATAAAATTTTTTTGCAAGGTTAGTAAAAAGGAGGAGGCGAAAGCGATGTGCCTTTAATCACGCAAAGCACGGCTTCCTTACAGAGCCAAACAAACGCATGTCAAACATTGTTTAAGTCGATGAAAGCATTCATGCTTTCGCTGGTGACTGCGAATCCTCCGAACTATCACGCGACTGACCGCTGATGAAAAGGTGTTACCACGCAAAGACGCAATGTATCGTATTCCAATTCCATGCAGCCGCATATTTCGGCGGTTTTCATGTTTATGGCTTAGGGGGTTTAACGTCCCAAACTGATTCAGCTTATGAGGGGCCGTGTAGGGAAGGGATCCGGAAATTTCGACCACATGGGTTCTTTAACGCGCACCGACATAACACAGCACAAGGGTCTATAGAATTTTGTATGCATCGAAATTCTACATAGTGTTCTGGAATAAGGATGCATCTGATCGTCAAGCGATTATTCAGATGAGCGCCTCTCTTAAGTTATATTATCTTTCTGTAGGCGATCCGCCAGCCTCTTTCGCAGATAGAATTGCGAAGCGTTTCTTTGCCGAACATCCCCAAATTTTGCGCCGTAGGTGCCGGAGAAGTTCGGCGCTGCCGAATCCTGCCCCGGCACAACCGCCAAGCACTGAAAGCTCATTGGCTGCTTGCGCAGTAGACCCACAATGGGCACATCCGGCATGCGGCGGGGGGAAATAGAGCTAACTCGTGGCTTCACCACGTCGACCACTTAGAGGAGCGACCCTACCGCGGCGCTGCTGGGGAGTTTTCCAAGGAATAGTTCCAAGGATGTCGCTATTTTTGCTTCATTGTGGGGCGTTGCCTCAACCGGTGTAGTCTTGACATATGCATAACATGCGCTGTAATACAAATCGGCCAAACAAACTCTCTTTTTCCAGCTGTGTGGACTGGGTTCAAATCCCAGTCGCACCAACTAATCTAAGTATATTTCTTAGCATTGTTTAGCAGCGGTGCGAGCGGACTAGGGCAAGAGTTCGTGAACATGGACAGGTGAATATGGCATCGCAAAATCGATTAGTGGATCAAAACAAAAGCTTATCACCCTGAAATTAAAGGATCGACTGAGTGGCCTAATAAGCTATTTGTCGATATGACTCAGATACTTGTCTACACTTTCCATGAAATTAGGATAGAACACTCCCTGGCATTACAAAACGAAGTGAAGTGTATCTTCTTGGAGCGAAGTTACAAAACGGTCCACAGTTTTTTGTTTATCTCACGGCCGTGATGCCATGACTATGCTGGACGATATGTTGCTCTGTAGGACTGCTGACTCATCCTTCACAAGTGATGACTACTTCGATCTTGACGCAGAAGTCATGTACCAAATTGGTCGAGAGTGTGTCCGGCATCAGGAAGAAAACGACTTCAGCGAAATTATCTACGGCGCAGGTATGTGATATATAGTCCAAGCGAAGAATGTGTATGGAACCAAACCTGATTGCAAGAGTGATCTGACAAGCTAATCCACCGTTACTCTGGTCGGAACCAAGTAGCAAGCCGAAGGAGCGAGATCAACTACAAAGTAATGCCACAAAGAACTGCTCGCTCCCCTAGAGGGCCGACATCCGAATTCTTACATGCCGGTAGAATGAAGCTGAATCACCTTCTTTAGATCGGGTTGAAGTCTAGTGCCATTGACAGTGGCAACATTTTTTTTGTTGCGCCATCCGCTGTTTGGTATACTTACGTGCGGCATCCAATCACTGCGACCAAAAGGGTCGGGCGATGCCAGACTGCTAACACTGCAGGCGTCACCAAACCATCGAACTACATTGCTAAGGCACCTGCTAGCCTGAATAATGGATTCGATTAGCATGTGTGCTTACTTGTGCTTACTGGTGTTCTGTCAGCACGTCCTAGTAAACCTTCTCCTTCCAAATCAACCGTTTTTCGGAGGCAATATTGTAAAACAGGAAAGGCGTCCAACTTTTTTTTAAAACGTATGTAAATCGAATAACGTATCAACAAATTTTCATTACGAAGCGGCTGCAGATGGCCGGAAAGTTGCCGCATATCCGCATTCCTCCACAGCATAGCGGTTAATCGTAGGGTCATTCGAATAATTGAATACTTTCTGCACTGTAGTATACTACTATGTACCAATCTCCACGGAAAGGTATCACAGCCGTTATGCAAGAGGTGATTAAACGTTCGTTTAGACATCGCTGCATTTTTATTTCTCCCTAGCGTTTGCCCCCTCTTCTAAACGCTTTTAGCGTGATGAAAGCTTCATGAACAAAATACGAATTTATCGGCTTCTGATAATTTTGCGCTCTGATTTTTCTTTTATTAGCCGCCGCGGTGGCTAAGTGGTTATGGTGCTCGGCTGTTGACCCGAAAGACACGGGTTCGATCGCGACCGCGGCGGTCGAATTTCGATGGAGGCAAAATTCTAGAGGCCCGTGTACTGTGCGATGTCAGTGCACGTTAAAGAACCCCAGGTGGTCGAAATTTCCGTAAGTCTTCACTACGGCGTCCCTCATCACCTCAGTTGCTTTGGAACGTTAAAACCCCCATGAATCAATTTTTCTTATATTGTCCGCTTGAGAACGCGCTCCTCGCTCCTAATGCAAGACGCAAAACAAACGAATACTAGGATTTTGATTGCAGGAGAAAAATAGACGACGTCATGCGGAAGACAGCGGCGGTGAGAAACTTACGATAGAGCCTAGAAGAATATTCCCTTCAGGCTCTTGAAAAAGAGAAGGCTATTTATCGAACACAATCGATCATTAGGTATTGCACATAGCGACTTCACACGAGGAAGAACCTGGATATATTGTTGCCCTAGAAGTGATTCTGTGGGTTGCGATGCACTGAGGGAGCAAATAGATCCAAATACATAGAACACAGAAACCAGCTAGAGTTTTGTTCTTGGTTTTTATTCCCTTTTAATGCGGCAGAGTTTTTCCAGTGGTTTCACAATATGTTGGTTGGCTAACAAAGAATGGTATGGATTACAGCATGCTTCCTTTGCTGAACCCTTCTCTTCTCAGTGTCTCTTTCTTGGACAATCAGGGAGAGATCTGAAGACATCATTAATCAAGCCCCTACTGTGTGCAGGGCTCCGAAGAGAAAGGCAGCCTTCATTTCTTTTGTGTTTGTGTTCGTGATCGACGTTGCTCCGTTAAGTATAGTAGACGGTAAGCGAAGGTAAGGTTTGAGGAGTATTATTCATCTGGGAAAAAAAAGCTGGCGCGGTTGTTATTAGCGCGGACTGAAAATATAAAAACTTCTGCCGGTCACTGTCACAAGAGGACAAACACAATTTCTTTATTAATGTAGTCTCTATAGCAAAGGTGAGTGGTTGCACAGAAAACGAACAAAAGAGCGAAGGGGGAAGTGAAAAAAACTAGAAATGCAGGCGTGATGACAAAAAACATAGGGCGTTAACAGAGCAAAAGCAAATGCCTACTTTGAGACCGAGTAGACGTATTAGCTACGGCGACACTAGAACGAAGGATCATTACAATGTTTCCTGTTGATCGTTAGAGATGTTTGTTGCCCCAAGATTATCGGCGAGGAAATCGTGCACAAGTTTTGAGCCAAGAAAGGATTGCTCCTATGTTGAATGCACAGTCTAACCACGGTGAGATGAGGAAATGAGGGTGTCACGGATCCCCGGAGAAAGCTCGGGCCGAAAGAATGGACTAGGCGACAGATGTACCCACACTGACGCACATTTAATACACCCTGCGTGATAGAAACAGTACCTCACGAAACTAACAAAACTAACCCAGAATACAAAGACTGCCGATACAAACGACCTGGGAACACTGCTACTAGCGTCTACTACTAGCGTTCTACTATTAGCGGTCGGCGTTCGTGCTCACGGTTCGGTGCTGATGCAGCGCTATGTGGGTCCAGTAGCTGGCGTCGAGGTAGTGTTCGAAGTGCTCAGGCTGGCGTCCCTGGCGGCGTCGTTGGCTGCATCGTACAAGCTCCCTGTCCGAGCGCCCGTGGAGGTGATGCTGGCCATGTTGGCGTTGTGGGCACCACCCCGATAGGTGGCAGCAGCGCTGAGGCACCCCTGGCCGTAGCAGGTGGTTGCGTCATTCGTTGACTCCCCGGAACTGGCTCAGGAACGGCAGGAAATTAACGGTGCAATGCCGTAGAAATCGATACCACCGGAGCAGTAGCCGGCGTTGCTCTTTCCAGCAGCGGTGCTCCTGACCTGCCGGAACCTCCGCTTCTTTGTTCATCCGCCCCTGCCTTGCTCTCCCTCGCGCTTTTATAACCTTGGATTTGGTCCACGTCATCCTTTTCGTCGTCCTGTTCTTCTTCTCTTCTCCACCGATCATCTCTTCCCACTTTGCGGAATACTTCTTCATCTTCTTAATTCTTCGGTTAATACACAACATCATTATCGCCATCCTCGTCGCCTTCAAAATCTTTCGTTCATATTGTCACGTAGTGATGACGGCAGTCGTAGCAGCGATGAAAACGGAAAAAAGGTCTTCTAAAAGAAAACTGTTTATTGGGCTGACTTGCACACAAAATGGACTGAATCACTCGGCGGCAGCGAAGCGACAAGCGTGGTCGGCGGTCGTCGAACAGAATGCCCGTCGCTGTCGGCCGTGCTCAATTTAAAGCTGATAGTGAACTTTCGAGATAAAGCCTGCAAAGTTACTAGAACAATCCGGAACAACATAGAATCAGCTCTGCCTAGCTGCGATCAATCGAGATAAATCTAGTCGCGTCTTGCGTCGCAAACAAAGCGATAAAGTGGTGTGGCGGAAGATTGGAAAAACGAAAAAATACTGCAAATAATTGCGGCATTACTACCCTCTCAAAAAAGCATCAACCCGACGCATTATAACAAATATTGCGGCTAGTAAGAGAAAAACGCATCTTGCGAAAATAGAGCATATAAATGCAGCGGCTTTTAGCGCGCATGATACGGCTTCAGATGGACTACATGGACAACTTCTGGTCGTACGCGGCGTCGCTGGGATGCAGTCATTGCATCAGAGATGACTTCATAACCCAGTTCATCTAGGCGATGAAGAACCTTGTACGGGCCGAAAGAGAGGCGCAAAAGCTTTTCCCTCAATCCACGGCGGCCAATGGGCGTCCACACCCAGACTTGGTATCCTGGCTTGTATTCCGCGTTGCGTCTTCGTAGGTTGTAGCATCTGGCGTCGGACCGCTGCTGATCTTTGATCCGTAATCGGGCAAGCCTTCGAGCTTCTTTTGCGCGTTGAAGGTAGGCGGCAACGCCGACGTTCTCTTCTTCTGTAACGTTGGGCAACATGGCGTCTAGCGTGGTTGTGGCCTCCCTGCCATGGACGAGCCTAAAAGGCGTCATCTGGGTGGTCTCCTGCACTGCGGTGTTGTAGGCGAAGACGACGTAAGGAAGGATGACATCCCAGGTTTTGTGTTCGGCATCGACATACATGGCGAGCATATCGGCGATGGTTTTGTTCAGGCGCTTGGTCAGTACGTTTGTCTGCGGATGGTATGCAGTGGTCGTCCGGTGGCTGGTTTAGCTGTAACGCAGGATGGCTTGCGTTAGTTCCGCCGTGAATGCTGTTCCTCTCTCCGTGATAAGCACATCGGGGGCGCTGTGTCGAAGAAGAATGCACTCCACGAAAATCTTGGCGACTTCTGCTGCTGCTCCGTTCGGTAGGGCTTTCGCCTCAGCGTAGCGGCACAGGTAGTCGGTCGCTATGATGATCAACTTATTTCCAGATGTTGACGTTGGAAAAGGGCCTAGCAAGTCCATGCCGATCTGCTGAAAGGGTCTTGAGTGAGGTTCAATGGGGTTCAGATATCCTGCTGGTCGTGTGGGAGAGGTCTTTCGTCGCTGACAATCTCGGCAGGTTTTCACATAGTGCGCTACATCGGCAGACAGTCGGGGCCAGTAATACTTGTCTTGAATGCGGCGGAGGGTGCGAGTAAACCAGAGATGTACAGCTATCGGCTCGTCGTGTGAAGCTTGTAGAACTTCTTCGTAAAGACAAGCAGGTACAACAAGGGGGGAGGCTGTTTTGCTTGCTGTAAAGTTCTTCGCAAGGACCTCATTCTGCGCACAGAAGGAAGACAGTCCTTGCATGAATGAAGCGGGGGGTGAAGAAACCTTGCATTCCAGGTACTCGATGAGGCCTTTTAGGTCGGGGTCCGAGCGTTGCTGCTTAGCAAAAGAGCGGGGCTGATGGATCCCAGGAAGGCGTCCTCATCGTCGTGCGGCGGCGGTGTATCTACAGGGGCTCGTGAAAGGCAATCGGCTCAGAGTGCTTGCGTCCGGACTTGTAAACGACGCTGACGTCAAACTCCTGGAGACGCAAACTCCATCGAGCGAGTCGGCCAGAGGGGTCCTTCAAATTGGCAAGCCAGCAGAGCGCGTGGTGGTCGCTTACCACCTTGAACGGCCGTCCGTAGAGGTAGGGGCGGAATTTCGACGTAGCCCAGATGATGGCAAGGCACTCCTTCTCAGTTGTCGAATATTAAGCATCGGCCTTGGAAAGGGAACGGCTAGCGTATGCGATGACTTTCTCCAGCCTGTCGCTTTTTTGAACGAGGACGGCGCCCAGGCCCACGCTGCTTGCGTCGATATGAACTTCAGTATCGGCGTTTTCGTCAAAATGAGCAAGGATCGGTGGGGACTGCAAAACTACGCTGAAGTTCCTTGACGGCTTCTGCTTGCGGCGCTTCCCATTTAAGTGGCACGTCTGCCTTAGTCAGCTGGATCAGGGGCTCGGCGATGCGCGAAAAGTTTTTCACAAATCGTCGGTAATATGCGCACAGCCCGATAAATCTGTGCACTGCTTTCTTATCGGCCGGCGGTGGAAACTGTTCAATAGCGTGAATTGTTGGGCGAGTTGATACATGTTGACGTGAAAAAAAAACCACAGAGAAAAGACGCAATACCAGAGGAAGACGCGCACAGACTGCCCGGCGACAGTCTGTGCGCGTGTTCCTCTGGTCTTGCGTCTTTTCTCGCTGGTTTTTTTTTCACGTAAACTGTTCAATAGCAGCTGTTTTCTACGGGTCTGGCCGTACTCCCTCCTTGCTAACGATGTGTCCTAGAAACAGCAGCTCTTCGTAGGCAAAGTGGCATTTCTCTGATTTCAAGGTTAGGCCAGACGACTTGATTGCGTCTAGTACTGTTCGAAGTCTTTTGAGGTGCTCTCCAAAGTTTGAGGCGAAGACAGCGACGTCACCTAAATATACCAGACAAATTTGCCGCTTCACGCCTGCCAGCACTGTATCCATTACTCGCTGAAACGTCGCTGGTGCGGAACAGAGACCAAATGGCATCACCTTGAACTCGAACAGCCTATCTGGAGTGATGAATGCTGTCTTCTCGCGATATCTTTCGTCGACCTCAATTTGCCAGTAGCCGCTCTTGAGGTCCATCGATGAGAAATATTTGGCGTTGCAGAGGCGGTCCAGTGTGTCGTCGATGTGGGGTAGGGGGTAGACGTCCTTCTTTGTTATGTTGTTCAAGCGGCGGTAATCCACGCAGAATCGAAGTGCGCCGTCTTTCTTTCTCACTAGAACAACCGGTGCCGCCCATGGGTTGTTTGAAGGCTGGTTGACGTCGTCGCGAAGCATTTCGTCGACTTTGTCCTGGATGGCCTGTCGTTCTTGAGCTGACACATGGTAGGGGCTTTGACGTATAGGTCGGACGTGTTGGTCCGTTATAATGCGATGCTTGGCAATTGGCGTTTGCCGCACCTTCGGCGATGGCGAAAAACACTCACTGTAGCTTTGAAGCACATTGAGGATCTGGTCTTGTCTGTTCCGGTGCAGGGCTGGGTTTATGTCGAAAGTGAGAGAGTTCGCTTGGTCAGGCGAATCTTCTGCGGAGGGGTCGGAGAGGGCGGATGAGTCTTGCACGTCGGATATTTCGTCGAAGAAAGCAATCGTCGTTCCTCTGTTAATGTGCCGGTATTATTCGTTGCAGTTAGTCAGCAGTACTTCGGCCTGGCCATTGCGGAAATGTGCGATGCCTCCTTGAATGATGATTCCTCACTCTAGAAGCAACTGCATGTTCCCCTCGATGATGGCTTCAGCGTTAATGGCTTTCGTGGCGCCTACGGTCACAATAACGCTTGTCTCCACTGCTGACGAGAAACTGACTGCCACATCATCCGCCTGAGCTTTCGTGGGGCTTTCCTCCTTTCGGCGTTCTTCAACGTCGAGCATGCTCCACTCGGGATCGGGGTCTTCGACACTTCTTGCACCCGTAATGCTTCCAAGATGAGATCATAGATGTGTTGCTCTACGCATTTTGCCACTACCTGCCCAGTATAATATGGCGTGGACACTAGAATCCTGGCTTCAGGAAAGTACCTGACATTGCTATCTACGACAGTGAGTGCCGACGCTCCCCCTTGTAAGATCCTCGTCCTTCACCAGGTTTCTCCGAACCAAGACTGTGTTGGCTCCGTTGTCAATAAGCACCAATATAGGACAATCCCCTGTTTTCCCAACCACCACCGGCATTGCTGCCTTCGACTTGGGTGTTCCACTCACTGCCTCATTTTCCAGCAGCGTTTGCTCTACTTTCAGCTGTAGAACTTCAGGTGGCGTTACAAGTTCAACTCGAGAGTCAACAATGCATGCAGCTCGATCCTGCGTTCTGTAGCGGCACTCATCCAGAGTATGACCCCTCCTCTTAAAACCTGGACACACAAACTGTGTTTTTTGGGCAGCGCTACTAGTCCGACAGTCAACAGCACAGTGTCCCACCTTGCCCCTGAGGAAACCGCTCACTGGCGCCTTAGATGCACCGGCATATGCTCTTGCTGTTGTCTGATCTGTCTCTAGGACCTTTTATGTTTCCGCCTTTGCCTTACTAATATTTCTCAGCCCTTGAGCCTCGAGGAATTGGTTTGCAGTGTCGGCAAACTCTTCCAATGAGCAAAACTTCCTTTCTTTTAGGAATAGCGCCAGCTTTGGACTGCAACATGCTAAAAAATTGCTCTGTGACCAGCTTGTCACGCACCCCTTCAAAACTCTTTTCTGTGTTTGACATATCAAGCCACCTATCGAAATAGTTGGTCAGCCTACAGGAGAACCGCTTAGCAGTTTGTTACGATGTTTTCCGGCGGTCGCAACGCCGCTCCAGTAGTGAACGAGACGTCGTACCATGCAGAATACACCACGTTTATTCCCACTCATGAATATAAAGGAATGCAAAGGGGAAAGGGAAAGCGTGATAGAGATCAAGGAAAGATTGCGCACATGCGCACTAGTGGGAATAGCTCGGTCGTCAAGTTCATGGGTTACAGCATTTCTTCAACCTTAGTATGCAAAACGCACGGCAGGTTTCTTTCATCTCGTGGAGCGCCGTAGCTCTTGGGGTTGCGCTTCTGGTATTCTCTCGGATGGGTCAGCCGGCCTTGGGTCCTTTACTACCGGGGAACCTGGTGTAGGAGGCCACGACAGGTCGACGGCTGCGGGGGTCTCAGCTGTGTTCCGTTTACGAACTTGATCTAAGTGGTGGTGGACAAGCCCGTCCCCAGTCTTAACATCTAGGAGGCGAGCTCCGGAAGTATCTTCCACATTGCCCGGGGACCACTTATCGCCGGCGCCGTAATTACGCACGTACGGATAGTTTCCCGGTGCAAAATTCTAGCCCGAGTCATTCGCAGTTTTGGCAGGGCAGGTTCTGACAGAAAAAGATATGTCCAATCTTGTGCGCAACGGTGCCCTAATAGCATCTCTGAAGGAGAAGGGCCCGCTTGGTGCGGTCGTTTCGATAATTGCACAACAGCCGGGCCAACGACCTTATGAGGCAAACGCCTCTTATCTTCTTTAAGCGTTCTGTGTGCGCACGGCTCGCTTGGCTAGGCCATTACTCTGGGGGTGATAGGGAGGTGTTCGAATATGTGCGATTCCATTGCGCTGCAAAAACTGCTCGAACTCCCATGCTGTAAATGGCGTCCCGTTGTCAGACACCACTGTTTGCTGTATGGCGAAGCGGCAACATATAGTCTTGAGGGAATTTATTGTGCTGTGAGAGTTCGCCTGAGACACGGGAACCGCCTCAGTTCACTTTGTGTGTGAACCGACAACTATCATTTTCCCTTTCATTGGTCCCGCTTAGTCGATATGCAAACGCGACCCCCTTTCGTGTGAATCGGGCCAATGTAGTGGTTCTTTCGCCTGAGACATCGGTAATGATTGCACGCAGTGGTGGCATGTCGCAGCAATGCGCTCAATGTCCTGCTCTAAGCAGGGCCACCAAAATAAAGACCTGGCTTTTGCCTTCATAGCGGACACGCCTTGGTGAGCTGCTTGTAGTAGCCTTAGCAGCTTCCCTCGCGCATCTGTTGGCACTACAAAGCGATCGCCCCAGTAGAGCACTCCCTCAGTAACAGACAGCTCATGCCGCTTTTTTGGAAATCAGCCATTTCTTTCGTTTCCATCTCAGAACTGTGCGGCCAGCCTTCCCGTGTGTACTTGCGTACCCGTGCGAGTACCCCATCAGTGACGGCGAGTGCTTGAAGTTCCTTTAATGGCACGGCTGGCTGATCCCAGTGGTCCAGGGTCAGTACGATTTGGGCCTCATCTTCCTGGTCCGCTTCCTCCTCCAATTGTTGCGGTAGACGGCTCAGAGCATCAGCATTGCACATGAATTTTCCAGGCTTATGTTGCAACTGATATCGCTAGGCGGCGACTATGATGCCCATTGCTGAATGCTGGCAGCGGCCATAACCGGCTTAGAAGACCAAACAATGGCTGATGGTCAATTACAAGTGTGAATTGCCTGCCCAGCAGATAATCTCAGAATCTTGTGACACCGTAGACCAGAGCCAATGCCTCCCTTTCGGTCTGTGAATAATTCTTCTCTGCGGAAGTAAGCGTCCGAGATCGAAATACCAAGGGCTGATACTGTCCTTCAATTCGATAGAGTAGGGCCACTGCCACAACTTAGGGTTACGCTAACACTCCAAAAATAGCTCTCTTCCAGGGTTGAAGTGAGTCAGCACCGGAGCGGAACACAAAGCTGCTTTACCTTGCCGGAATGCATCATCTGCAGGCCCATCCCAAGACCATTTGGGTTTCTTTTCCAGAAGTCGGTATAAGGGGCTGAGGAGCGTGGTCAGATTAGGCAAGAATTTGATATAAAACGTAAGCACGCCCAAAAAGGACCGCAGCTCCGTAACATTCCGAGTAGTCGGAGCCAGCTAATTGCCTCGACGTTCTTCTCCGGGGAGTGCGAACCTGCCGCGTCAATTCTATGTCCCAGATACGCAACGGAAGCCTCGCCTAGTCGGCACTTGTCTGCCCGGAGCATGATGCCGTTGTAGGCTTAACGCCTCAGGAGCGAAGGAAACGAGACCACTGCTACGAGCCGACACCAGAACAGAACTGCCAGCCGTGGTTTCACGAGCCACGACCAGGTGCCGTCTTTATTCTCTTCGCAGGGTGGCGCGCGCTAGCCGAGTTGTCGGCGCCGCCCAAGAGAGGGTGCTACAGGGCGCCCCCCCCCCCCCCCCCCCCCCCTGCCTAGACCGGAAGTCGAAACGGACGGAGGGCCGGCGATAGCACTCGAGCACGAGGTCAGGCGGCGCTGGGAGTCATTCCAGGGCGGTCTCCATGTAAGCCAGTTTAAGGCGGTCTAGACTGACGGTCTCTTCGCGGCCGTTTTGGAGGATGGTGGCGGTTTTTGGGGTGCGGCGGAGAACGCGGAAAGGTCCGTCGTAAGCCGGTGTGAGTGGAGCTCAGACAGCGTCGCGGCGCACAAAAACGTGGGTCGAAGTGGCCAGGTCGGGGTGTACGAAAATGGTATGGTGGCGGGATGGACGTGGGGGAGTAGGCCGGAGGTCTTTAACGCAGTCCAGCAGGCGTTGGAGGAATTCTTGAGGCAGGGCTGGAAGCTGCTGGGATGTAAAGAAGCCTGGAAGACGCAAAGCACTTCCATACACGAGCTCTGCAGCTGAGCACTGTAAGTCTTCTCGGATGACGGCCCTTAGGCCAAGCAGCACAAGGGGCAAGGAGTCGACCCAAGAGGCGCAATTGAGGCGGGCAGCGAGGGCGGCCTTCAATTGGCGGTGAAGACGTTCCACCATGCCGTTAGCACACGGGTGATATGCAGTGGTACGGCAATGCCTGGTGCCGAGAATATTATTAAGGGAAGCAAACAGGGAGGACTCAAACTGGCGTCCACGGTCGGTTGTCACAGTACCAGGACACCCAAATCGAGATACCCACGCAGAAATGAAGGCGCGGAACAGTCTCTGCGGTGATGTCAGGAATGGGGACTGCCTCCTGCCAGCGAGTGAAGCGGTCGACTATGGTCAAGATATAGCGGTAGCCTCGAGAGATAAGTAGAGGGCCCACGATGTCGAGATGAACATGGTCGAAACGACGGCCAGGAGGTAGAAGGCTTGGGAAGGTGTCTTGGTATGTCGACAGATCTTGATATACTGACAGGGTAGGCACCGGCGCGTCGAAGCACGCACATCTGCGTTGATTCCGGGCCAAACATAGCGCTGGGTGCGAAGGCGCTGAGTAGCTCGAATGCGTGGATGGCATATGTCATGGAGAGAATGGAAGATAGGGCGACGTAGTGAAGCCGGAACAAAAGGGTGAGGAAAGTACGTTGAAACATCGCACCACAAGGGCTAAGGCGAGCAAGGATGGGGCACAAGCCGTAAACGGAGAGAACGAGGGTTTGCGCGAAAAGTGGCGAGCTCATCGTCATTCTGCTGGGCAGAAGAGAATGCGGCCCAGTCGACGGTGGAAGATGGAGCGTCTACCGCGACTATACGAGAGAGGGCGTCAGCGGCGGTGTTGGCTGCACCTTTCACATGCCGGATGTCGGTAATAAACTCCGAGATATAAGCGAGCTGACGGAGTTCACGTGACACGTACTTCGATGAGTTGGTCCGGAAAACATATGCCAGCGGTTTATGATCGGTTAGCACGTGAAACTTGCATCCTTCTACAAAATGCCGAAAGTGGTGGATAGCGGAGTAGATGGCTAGGAGCTCTCGACCGAAGACGCTGTAGCGGGTCTCAGCAGGAAGTAGCTTCCGAGAGTAAAAAGACAGTGGTCTCCACTCGGAGTTAATGTACTGCTGTAAGACGGCTCCGATGGCCACGCTTGAGGCATCCACCATCAATCTCGTAGGGGCGTCGTTGCGCGGATGGACTAGAAGCACGGCGTTAGCGATTGCTTGCTTCGCGGCAGTAAATGCGGCCTGGGCTTCTGATGACCAAGATATTGTGGAAGACGGGCCAGCGGTTGACCGGAGGAGGTCGGTGAGCGGGCGAAGTAGCTCTGCACAGTGCGGGATAAAGCGGCGGGCGAAATTCACCAGCCCCAGGAATTGTCGCAGGAGGCGCCGGGTTGTTGGCAGGGGAAAATTCTCGATGGTCTGGACGTGAGACGCGATAGGGCGGATACCCACTGAGGATATGTGATGACCCAAAAACTCGAGCTCAGAAGCACCGAAAACACACTTGGAGGCATTCACAACCAGGCCGTAGTGCTGTAGACGCTTGAACAAAGCACGTAGGTCTTGCTCATCATCATGAGGTGTGGGGCTGGCGACGAGGACATCGTCAAGGTACGCGAATACACTCGGTAGGCCCCGCGTGACCTCAGCCATGAACCACTGGAAGGTTTGAGCCGAATTGCGTAGTCCAAAAGGAAAACGGACGTACTCAAACAAACCAAAGGGCGTCGTGATGGCGGTCTTAGGTATGTCGGCGGGTTCAATGGGAATTTGGTAATACGGCTTAACCAGGTCATCTTAGCTAAAAATGGCGCAGCCGGCGAGGCGCGACGTAAAGTCCTGGATGTGGGGTAGCGGATAGCTGCCGTGGACAGTGTTGGCATTCAACGCCCGATAGTCGCCGCAGGGATGCCAGTCACCGGGATCACGCTTGGGTACTAGATGCAGCGGAGACGCCCACGCGCTGGACGACGGGCGTATAATGCCGAGCTCCAGCATGTGGTCAAACTCACGTTTGGCGATAGCTAGACGGTCTCCAAACAAGCGGCGCGGTCTAGCAGCTGCGGGTGGACCCCGGGTGACGATGTGGTGTGTCACAGTATGTTTAGGCGCCAGAGTGAGGTTGCATGGCTTAGTGAGCTCCGGGAAATCCGCCAACACTTTTTCGAACTGAGAGGAAGGTATCAGCGTGCGAATGCCCATGGCAGAGAGGTCGGACGAGACTCCCGAGAGGGAGAGATGGGTCAGACCGTCCGTAAGGCGACGATGCCGCACGCTGACGTCTAAGTCGAAGTAGGAGAGGAAGTGTGAGCCGATGATAGGGCGAACCACGTCTGCGATGACGAAGACCCATCGAAAAGTGCGGCGTAGGCCGAAGTCGAGGGTGAGAGATCGTAGCCCATACGTGGGTATAGACGAGGCGTTGGCAGCACGGAGCGACACTCCTGATGGCTTGGAACGATCTGCCTTAGTCGGTGGAACCACGCTGATTTCCGCGCTCATGTCAATAAGAAACCGGGTGCCGGAGAACTTGTCAGTGACCACGAACAGGCGGCTCGAATGACTGGGGGAACCACACACCGCCGTTAGTGATCCCGGCGGGCGTTTCCCGGCCACGAACAGGGCGGTGTACGCTTCGTGGCCCGGTGGCGAAAACGCCTGTGGTACCAGCAGAGAGATGTAGGGCTGGGACTCCGAGCTTGACGTGAGCGCGAAAGAGCGCGATGATCAAGACGAGACGGACGGGTCTCCAGTGGTCGGCTCCGGAGTGCGGCGACTGAGGCGGCAAGCTCCTCGAGACGGGCTTCAAGGCGCGAAATCGCTGGGTCTCCTGGCGGCAAAACAGCAGTGACGGACGGGGAGGTGGCCTCATGAACCTTATCTGCGAGCTCAGCCAGGCGGTCGAGGGTGACGTCACCGGCCGCCGCAAGGACGAGGCGGATGGGCTGGGGAAGGCGTTGGAGGAAAAGCTCTCGAAGCAACGCTGAGTGGTTGGGGATTGTGCGCTCCCCGAGAAGCTGTTGCATGCGGCGCAGAAGCTGGGAGGGGCGCCGGTCGCAAAGGTCTTGCCCGGTAAGGAGCTGCTGGAGGCGGGTGCGGTCCGACGGCATAAATCTCTCCAGCACCTTGGTTTTCAGGTGCTGATATGGTGTAGCTGATATGGTGCTGATATGGTGATATGGTGTATTCCCTGAAACGCTGTAGAACTGCTTGCTGTTCCGTATTGGGCTTATCATTCGCATCTGCAATTAGGACGTCATCTAAGTACGCTTGAGCCTATGGAAGGCTTTGCAGAACATACTCAATTGTTCTTTGAAAAATCTCAGGTGCGGATGCAATCCGAAATGGCAGTCGATTGTAACAGAAGAGGCCCTTGTGAGTGTATATAACAGCCAATTAAGGCGAATCTTGATCTAGAAGAATTTGGTTGTAGGCATCGCGTTAATCCAAGATAATAAACTGCTGTCCACCGCGAAGCGTAGTGAAAATATAGTCTACTACGGGTAGGCGATACCTTTCCATTTCACAGACTGGGTTCAGGGTTACTTTAAAATCACCACAGATGCGAACTGTTCCATCGCTTTTCAATATGGGAACCACCGGGGTTGCCTATTCTGCATTGCAAACAGGCGAAATAATGCCCCTGGCCACAAGTCAGTCTAACTCGGCGGATAGCTTATCTAGCAGAGCGAATGGAACCTTGGTGTTGCTCCGTCCTTTATATGTAGCCGTGCGGGTGACCCCTTGATAAGTCCCACGCCCTCCGTGAAAAGGTCAGTGTACTGGTCCATCATGGGTGCAGCTCCTTAACCCTCCAGCTTCAATTCGGCTGACTGCGACACGATGTGAACAAGTGGCGCCCCTTGTATCTCGAGTTTGTGCAATAAGTCATGGACGCAAAGGCAAGGACATTCACAGTTTAATACTACTAGATTGCAGTCAACTGTCAGTGACTTATAGGAAGCTTGCATTTGCAGAACGCCAAGCACTGGTAGCTTTCCAAGATGGCATGAAAGGGTTAACGCAGCCTCACAAAGCGGTGGCCATTTATGACGATGGGCTTCCTATATCGCTTTGGGCACCACGCAGACAGGCGAGCCTGTGTCGATTACTATCTTCAGTGAAATTTCATTCCACGTGACAAGCTTCCGTACGGGCGGAACCATACATTCATTACTTTTTACTGACCATATTTGCAATGCATTGCTAGCGCTATCTTCACTTTCCGCTGAACATTCGGTTATCGCCAACGATCGATGGGCGGAAACTGTTCGAGAGCATACTCGCGCCAAGTGACCTTGTCGCCCGCATTTGTAACATCGGCGCCTTCATAGCGAGCACGCATTGGCCTGATGTCCCTGTCTGCCACAGCAGCTACGTTGTTGCGATAACATGCTCGGCTCATTCCTTATTATTGCGGTTTCCCTTTTCCGCTTAAAGTTGAGCCTACCGACAGCGTCACCTTGCCTGTCCATCTGTTGCGAACCTAGCTATGCGCTTTCTGCAGCTAAAGCAAGTGCTTCGGCTTCCGAAAGAGTCGAGTCCTTCTTCGCTCGCAGCTGTTTCTGCAAGTTTTACGACCGCATTCGGCAAACGATACGATCCCTCACCATTCGCTGCAACATCGAAGATTGGTTTGATTTTGTGTATAGGGGCTTAACGTCTCAAAGCAACTCGGGCTATGAGGGACGCCATAGTGAAGGACTCCGGAAATTTCGACCACCTGGGCTTCTTTAACGTGCACTGATAGCTCACAGCACACGGGACTCAAGAATTTCGCCTGCATAGAGATTCCGCCGGAGCGGCCGGGATCGAACCCGCGTCTTTCGGGTCAGCAGCCGAGTGTCGTAACCACTGAGCCACCGCGGCGGCTGCAACATCGAAGAGAAGTTGCAGTTATGGGCTAGCCTACAAATCTCGACGATAAACGCGTGCTTGGAGACTGCTTCTTGTTGGTTTCGATGAAAGAATTTCAAAACTTTCCAATATCTCGTTAGGTGACGGATCATGGTGCTCATTCAATGTTGAAACGACTTCTTCATAGCTCAGCGAGCTCGGCTTTCTCGGTGCTACTCTACCGCAAAGAATCTCAATGGTCCTAGATCCTAATGCTGCAACCAACAAGGCCCTCTTCTTGGCGTCATCTGTAATATGGTTTGCTTCAAAGTAAGAGTCGACTTTTACGAGATAAGCGTGCCGCTTATCTGTGCCTTCTACGAATTTCGGAAGCTTGAGGGCCATGACTGCGGTTGGGTCGACGGGTGTCTTCGTTTCGTGGCTGGTAACCGGCAGCTGTAGCGTATCGGTGGGAATTCTCGTCGCCAGTGTTACGATGTTTTCTGGAGGCGGCAACGCCGCTCCAGTAGTGAACGGCACGGTCTTACCATGCAGAAGACACCAGGTGTATTCACAATCGTGAATATAAAGAAAAGGAAAGGGGAAAGGGAAAGCGTGATAGAGATCAAGGAAAGATTGCGCACGTGCGCACTGGAGGGAACAGCTTGGTCGTCAAGTTCATGGGTTACGGCACAGTTTCAGAATCCTCAGGTCTCGCGGTGTGAAACCTATCGCGAAAACCCTCTGCCGTAAGCCTGAATCTTTGGAGGAGTGCCTTCTTGACTTTCTAGTAGTCCATGGAATCAGCAGCAGGTATCCTCCCAAACACATTCAGCGTCTCCCCGGTTAAACACATACTTAATGCAAAAAAAAAACAGCGCGAACAAACGGGGACTAGACGAAGAATACACAGGAACAAGCGCTGTCCAGATTCAATTGTTCAAGCAGTTGCACCGCTCTGCTTTTTACCTTCTGTAACTTCGCCGAGACCGGCTGAAAGTTCTTCTCGATGGCTACTAATGCTTTATCCGAAAATAATGATTCAGGTATGACTACAAAACACCCTTCTGTATCCGCAGTTACCAGTCGCAAGTTATTCGAGACAAGGAAGTTAATCAGTGATCCGAATCCCTTTCCATGCTTGATCGCCGTAGAAGTCCTGGCTAAAACCGCTGTACATTCCTCTACGCACCTGGTGCGTAGAGGAATGTACAGCGGTTTTAGCCAGGACTTCTACGGCGATCAAGCATGGAAAGGGATTCGGATCACTGATTAACTTCCTTGTCTCGAATAACTTGCGACTGGTAACTGCGGATAAAGAAGGGTGTTTTGTAGTCATACCTGAATCATTATTTTCGGATAAAGCATTAGTAGCCATCGAGAAGAACTTTCAGCCGGTCTCGGCGAAGTTACAGAAGGTAAAAAGCAGAGCGGTGCAACTGCTTGAACAATTGAATCTGGACAGCGCTTGTTCCTGTGTATTCTTCGTCTAGTCCCCGTTTGTTCGCGCTGTTTTTTTTTGCATTATGTATCACCAACTCGCCCGCTTATCTATCCTGTTGAATTACATACTTAATGCCGTGTCCCATTCACCGCGCTCCCAGCACTGCCCCAAAACTATCCGTTCGAATAGTTGCAGATATGTGTCCAAATCATCTATTTTGTAATCAAAAGGAGTCGCAAGCTTTCTTGGACAGACTATGGCCGTTCTGGGAGATTCCGTAGCCGCTAAGGAACGCTGACCATCGTCCGTGATCTCCTCGTATCCTCCCGCGACATGCGCCTGTTTCAAAAAAAGAAACTCCTTCTCCTGTTCTATCCGTCTTTTCTCCTGCTCTGCCTCGCGAGCTCTTCTGTTTTCCCGCTCTTCTGCCTCGCGAGCTCTTTTAACCCCCCGCTCTTCTGCTTCGCGAGCGTCTGCGCGTGCTTGCGCCCTTTCTTCTCTGTCTTTTTGCCTCTTCTTTCTGCCTCTTGCCCTACTCGTCATAGAGACGCATCGCCTCTTCCTTGCTTAACCCTAGCTCGAGCGCCAGTTCTAACGTTTTTGCCAAATCCATACTTTCTGCCGTCGAGGGATCGGAAAGATCCGAGACAAAACAAAAAGAAACAAGGCAATGAATCCTGGCAGAGGCTCACCACCTAAATTTGTCACGGATCACCGGAGAACGGTCGGGACGAAAGAATGGACTAGGCGACAGATGTACTCACACAGACGCACGTTTAATACATCCTACGTGACACAAACGCTAGCCCAAAAACTAACAAAACTAACACAAAACACGAAGACTACCGATAAACACGACCCGGAAACACTGCTGCTAGCGTCTACTACTAGCATCCTACTATTAGCGGTCGACGTTCGTGCTCACAGTTCGGTGCTGATGCAGCGTTGCGTTGGTCCAATAGCCGGCGTCGAGGTGGCGTTCGAAGTGCTCAGGCTGGCGTCGCTGGCGGCGTCGTTTGCTGCGTCGTACAAGCTCCCACTCCAAGCGCCTTTGGATGTGATGCTGGCGATGTTGGCGTTGTGGGCACCACCCGGATGGGTGGCAACAGCGCTGAGGCATACCTGGCCATAGCAGGTGGGTGCGTCGTTCGTTGACTCCCCGGAACGAGATCAGGAACGGCAGGAAATCCACGGTGCGACGTCGTAGAACTCGAGATCACCGGAGCAGTAGCCGGCGTTTCTCTCTTCCAGCCGAGGTGTTCCTGAGCTGCCGGAACCTCCGCTTCTCTGTTTTTCTTCCCACCCCCACTGCCTCGCTCTCCCTCGCGCTTTTAGAATCTTGGCGTTGGTCCACGTCATCCTTGTCGTCGTCTTCTTCTTCTCTTCTCCAGCAATCATCTTTTCACACCTCACCGAATACTTCACTTCTTTTTCTGCGGTTCATACATGTCATCCTTATCACCTTCCTCGTCATCTTTTTCAAACCTCTTTCGTTCATACTTCTATTTAAAACTCCCTATTATATGTAACAGGGGGATTTACAGAGAGGGATAAATTTGACGTTAAGAAGGCTGTAGTCGTCGGCTTGTGGACTATGCTTATGGGCCGCTACTCGGCACTGAAGATGACAAAAGAAGAGATATTAAAACATGGCAATAGGGGAAGTTGTGGACTATTCTGGACAATAAAAAGAGCCAGGTGTTTCTACGTGAAGCTTCAGATAATTGAGAACTGTACTTTCCATGCAGGTTGTGCGTGGTGTTCACTTGCGTTTATCGTTAACAGCGGGGACTTAGCATAAACGCATTAATTGTCATACGAGGGTCGGTGGTATTACTTACATTAATACTGGACTGTGTTCAGGACACAGGGAGGGCTGCTAAGAAATTACAATGAATCTAATCGAAAGTGCAGATAAATTTGAAAATTTGAAAAAGCAACCAACTGAAAATAGAAGATATGTCCTCGGCAATGTAAATCCAAAACATGGCTACAACGGTTGCATCATCATTTATGTATTATGTGTCAGCGCAATAGTTATTCAGGCACTCTGAACAGAGCTTAGTGTGTTCTGGTATTCACACACTTTCTAGAGAGCAGACGTCGTTGAGTACTTCATTTTACGCAAAAATAATGATTTGTGAAACCGAATATACCCGCCGCTGTGGCTCAGTGGTTAGGGCGCTCGACTAGTGATCCGGAGTTCCCGGGTTCGAACCCGACCGCGGCGGCTGCGTTTTTATGGAGGAAAAACGCTAAGGCGCCCGTGTGCTGTGCGATGTCAGTGCACGTTAAAGATCCCCAGGTGGTCGAAATTATTCCGGAGCCCTCCACTACGGCACCTCTTCTTCCTTTCTTCTTTCACTCCCTCCTTTATCCCTTCCCTTACGGCGCGGTTCAGGTGTCCAACGATATACGAGACAGATACTGCGCCATTTCCTTTCCCCCAAAACCAATTATTATTATTATTATTATTAACCGAATATACCTATGTACTCCGCTGATATAAACATTTTGCGAAACGGGCCTCAATATTGTGGGGACCTGCCCCGCCGTCCGCTGTGGTTTGATTCCACTCGATGCATCTCTACTTAATTACCTTAACTAAGAAGCGAGGGTGCCGGCGTCGCAGCTACGCGAGCGCCGCGGACGGCGTCACTGCTGCTCGCGCGCGCGGGTCAGACGACTCTCTTTATTTGGGGAACGTCTCCGCGTACGGACTGTTCGGCGCACGCTCCGCTCTTCGCCAGCGGGACGAGGAAGACGAGGCGAAGGAGACTTGCTCCCGCATCTCGTCCCGTCCGGCTTTGGAGTATCCCCTGCCCTAGCGTGGGCGAACATCGTTCGCAACCTTGCTGGTGAGTGGGACGACCTCGATTCATTAGGGTAATTTGTTGCTTGCTGGAATCATTATTTTGTAGCAATAAACACCAATTTGTGTCAGCCAGAGTGTCGTCCTTTTGTTCCCCCAGAGCAAGGCCCGCCATGGTCGGCTTGCGCTGGGTACCGTACGCGATCACGGGGTGGGGTCCGGGCGGTGTTGAACAGTGTAAGCCGCGGTTAAGCGCGGAGAACACATTTAGCTCCCCTGTTTCAACCCCACATCTGGCAGCGAAACGTGGGGCCTGCTCTTGGACCATTGGACTACTGTCTGTTCGGTTCGAGGAACGCTCTTTGTCCCGACTTGATAAGTGCTAGGCCTAGCGTCAATTTTGATTGCTAGGACCCGCTGCATTCTTTCTTGAGTGCGAAATGTAATGCACTGTAGCATGTTTGAACTTGTCGAAACACTCGGAACATCTTTCGTCAAGTTTTCTCTGTAGTTTCTTTGGCACGAGAACCATTTGGTGCGCATGGAGGGAGCGCAAGGCCTAGCGCCCGCGGAGTGGCCGAGCCCGAAGCGTGTGAGTACGGTGAGTGCGGAAGCCGCGTGGGTGATCCGAGTTTTCTGTATATATATTTTCTCTGCTTTCTCTATTTCGACTCTGGGAGTCGCGGCTCCGGGAGCCGAGCAGCCTGTGGCCACGGGTGCCGCTACGAGCTCGCTGGTGTTGTAGCTCTTCACCGGGCGCTTCTACACCGTCCGATACGGGGGGCGCCACTCAGAAGCTGCTTCATGCCGATTTGGGTTAGCCATAGTGTCGTTCCTTTGTTCTCTTCGAGCAAGGCACGCCGTGCTCGACATGCGCTCGGTAGTGTACACGATCACAGGGTGAGGTCCGGGCGATGTTGATTTGTGTCAGCCGCGGATCAGCGGAGAGAACGTATTTATATCCCCCGTTTAAACCCAAGAATACGCACACCTTCCGCACCCAAGAGTGAACGGCGCTTTCATAGCGGCATTCTAAACGCCTACGAACTGATAATGGGTGCAACAAATTTTTCAAGACACAAAAAGCTTGCATCCACCTTTATCTTGTCGGGCGTAATACAAAAAAAAAATCTTCTGGAATACGCTCAGTCTTGTGCAAGAACCTCGGGTAATAAGCGGCGATCAAAAATAAAAATAAAGAAAATTTCATCTAAGAAGGATGTAAGTGAAGTTGGTAAGAAAGCGGCTTACAAAGCCGTACTATGTGCCACAAAAAATTCAACCGCAATCAAGACAGATCGCAGTAGCAATGCGTGAGATAGGTTCTGACAGTACATGTCATGTTACCTAATGATATGCAAAGATAAATGAGGGCTCAGTTTCGTCTCTGTAATTAGTTGATTGTGGTCATACCATCAGAGTTCGGTCATGAGAAAAAGCATACGAGTTTAAGGATTTTAGAAAATTTTATAACGAACGTATGTCGGAACATTCATGGAATTTGTATTGAATTAAGCGAATTCTTGGGGTAGAGCCCGGCTTACGTGAATTTGTTGTCTGCAAAGCACAAGGCTCTATGGTTGTAGCCGATTTCATCGAAGTTAGTTCTTCTTGAAAAGCGACGTTTAAATACCGAACGAAGCAGCTGAGATTACCGACGTTGAATAGCGTCCAGCATTCAGCATTAGGATTAGCCAACGCAATTTTTTCTATGTTAAAGCGTCATTACGACTGGGGTTACAAATGAGAGGGGACATTTTGGGGCTGAAAAACTGTATTGAATAGAGTTCTTTCTGGCGATTTTAACTGCAGCGTTAAGAACGGCGACAGCGGGTCTTGTTATTAACAGCGGAGACAGCGACTTTCACCAGTTGTTAGCGAGCACACCTGTTTCTATTGTGTGGCTCCGAGCAACTCATGGCGGCTTCACAACGATCGCTCCCAGGCCGGCCGTCAACTTGCTGCACTGAGTGAACCCATGTGCCAGCGGACTGCAGTTACCGTGCTTCGCCCGGTCGTGGTGCGGGACACGACAAAGCGGAGAGCAGAATTCTGAGAACAACACCTTCCAGAAGACTCCGACGCCACCGCAGCCAGCAAGCGGCCGCGCTCGTCCCCAACTTTCGCCGGTGTCTCTAACAACACGACCACTTTGGCTCCTTCCCGACCTTGTGCTTCGGCCTTGCGCGTCAGCTTCCTCTAATGAAGAACAGTGGTCGCAGACCTTGGGAGTGTTGGCTGGCAAGCTGACATCACCAACCGCGGTCGGAAGGACCCCGGCAGCATCCTCATCTCAACATGGGACGGCGGCATGTCCATGTGTGCGGAGGTGTCAGTTTGTGCCTGCGAGTGAAACTTTCCGGCCACTCCAACCCCGGCGAGGTCGTCGTCAACCTGGGGAATTTAGGGAAGAAGAAGGGTATAAAACTGGACGGCGGCTGCAGTTGAAGAAGCTCATATCTGATCTCAGACTCTGTAAAAATGTAAATAAACCCACTCTTAATCTTCCCCCTACACCCAACTCCTTTAATTCGTCGGCAGTCCTTTCCTGGTGCTGGTGGCGGTCGGAGCAGGCGTCGTCTTGACCGTGGTTCCTTCCGAATTCGACTGCGAGCCCCACCTCACAACAGCAGACACGGAGCCTTTGTTATCCGCACTGCAGGAATCGCACCTTTTATCAAATGCATCGTACGGAAATACGGAATAAAAATTATCGGTACAGTGAGCACGGGGTACCGTGATGCCGTACGCATGTTTGAATCTTTCTTTGCCTTGCCCACGGGTAGCTGTTTGGCATGCTTTTTTCAAACAGAACTTTCATCGTAGTGACTGCGGCCCAAACTTCGCTAGTGCATTTATTTCATGGGCTCGAATTATCCCGTACTGACTAACAGCGCACCAGAAACAGCAGCACCAAACAGTGGCTGTCATTAAAATTGCGGAATCGTATGTTGTGAAAGTATAGTGAATAAGCAACTTGGCGGCCAAGGATTTTTGGGCGTAGCTATGTAATAAAACTTCTATTAAAGGAATGCTTTTATTCTAGCGCCCTATTACGTTGTTCTACTGCTGCCTAACGAATGTGCGCGGAGGCTTATAGGTGTAAAGCGTCCTCTTTTAGTTTCTCTGGCTCTGTTTTTGAAGACCGATATTTGTAATAAACAAATAGATATAGCTTCTTCTTTAGTGGCTATTTTATTCCCACGCGTATAAATGTCAGTAAGATTATTAATCACGGCATTGTAATTTCGTCCTTTCGTCTCTTACAATGTGCGGTGGCTTTTGTGCTAACGTCGATACTGAAGAAAAAACTCAGAAAATAAAGTGACGTCACCACTAAGGGTGATGTCCTTGCCACGAACATCAGGGCAAAGACCACCAATTTACCCGCGTTCTTCGCCTTCGTCGGCTGCGATTCTGAAGCTTTCGCTGCAGACATCATTAGCGTTCACCCTCTTGTCCGCGATCGTATTGTCGATCACACGCTCTGTCTCTCCAAGGGGAGCCGGAAGCGTGAGCCACATGCCAGCCGCTTCCCGGTTGATAAAGGGCGGCTCTCTTGGGAGCACCTTACCCGCGTCGTAATGGCTGCCCCACCATTTTTCTCGACGACTGGCGCCGGCAGATTGTTTTTTTTTTTTTGCCGGTAGGAGTGCATGTCAAGTGAATTGAACGGGCAAGGCACAAGAGACGCGAAGAATGAGCAAGAAGCCTTTCGGAAATCACACCGAGCAGGACACTGCAGCTCTCAAAAATCCAGGTTGTTGATCGATGATAACGCTATTATTTGGAACGCGCAATCGGGTTCTGCCCACAAAGACTGAAGGCATGAAGATGTTTGTAATGAAATGAAACCGGCGCTACTGTAACCAGCACCTAGAGATTCAGAAAAATCTGATTTAGTGGAGACATTAGCAGTCATGCACATACCCCGTAATTATATCCTCTTCGACAAATACGCAAAGCTGCCGTGACCAGTTGTTGCATATCCGAGTTTGCTTTAAAAAAAAGGTTACTTTCAGGATTTCCGGTAAGTCTTACTTGTGCCTGTATTTTTACGTCAGAAAAGTGATAGCTAGTTGTTGATTTAGCATTAATTTCATTTAAAAATTCATATGCAATCACCTAAGGTGTCGAAGCTAAAGGAAGGAGCTCCGCTTTTGAACAAAGCGCTTACTTTATTTGTGAAATATCCGATGCGAATCCCGTCCTCGACAGTGTTTTTAAGCATGGAGCCTTTTACAGGTCTGTGTGGAGAATTCTGGGACGGCTCACAGATGGTGCTAGAGGAACTGTTTGGTTGGATTCCGGCCCAGAACCTGCTCTGTTGGACGTGGCACCGCTTTGGCTCGCGTCTACCTGTCGAGCTGTGCACCATGCTTAAGTGCTTTCTGACTGCTCAGCTTGAAAAGCCGCTCCCAATAGCAGCTTCTCTTATGCCAGCTGGAAAGTGCGCACGTCATCCATCGCTGTTTTTCGGGGTCTGCTTCTCACACCGTTCAGCACCTGCTCTTTTAGAGCGGTGGCCATTCACTAATGCGTTGTCGCTGTTCGCAACGCGGTGAGAGTTCCGCGTGGTGGCAACCATGGGCGCGAGAGTACACGTGCCTCGCGCTGCCTTCGTCAACTTCGGTTTGGGCGCCCGCTCACCCCGCAACAGGTGACTATGTCAAACATGCAGCCCATGCCGGCTGCCTCATGCAATATTGATAACATACAATCTGGTGTCGCTCAAGCATGGGACGCCGCCAAGCGCCCCAAAATTACTCTCGGAAAGACATAGCGAAATTTTTCTAATCCGTCATCAGAGTTTCTAATAACTCTTCGCCGATCCTCACTGCTGCTGAACTTCAACATCACCGTTATGAAGCACAAAGAATTCGTTGTTGACGTGGCAAAGCAAGACTTCGCTATTATAAGAAATAAAAAGCAGGCCACAGCGTCTGTTAACCCATGCACCGATGTGGACTCTGCATGCAGTGCAATGCAAAAGCGATTATGCCCATTCACACGCACTTCCCTAACAACAGGCAAAAAAGGATGCAAGAAACCGAAGCTGAAAAATTCCAACAAGCCTACTAGTGGTCCGGTCAAACGAAAAAATGCGCGTTCATGTGCTCATGACGCTGAAGGAAGGCGGGAGGCTGCCCGAATTATTCCTTCTTTACGAAAAGCTGTCCGGGCTATCAGCGATGAATGAGCCCAGCGAGGAGACCATCAGTGTTGCTCAGCCCTCTAGCACCTCATAAAAAAAGCATTCTAATAAAAGGGCATGCAGCTGCATCTCCCTTACCAGAAATCAGCATATTGAAACCAGTGGATCATCAAGGTCACCGACCACTAGCCCTCTTCCGCAGAGCAGTGTATGTGATATCACAATATTTATTGTTTAACACATCCACCTGTGTCTCGGCGTCCCTGTAGATCTCATAGCGGGCAAGCAGAGCTGAGAGAAGACATCCTGCACTACTGTCATGCAGTCATCGGAGGACAGCTGCATACCACCCGTGAAACGACGGCCTAACGGACCTCCTGTGGAACACTATCATCCTGCCCTAAGTAATATTCACCTAAAAGACGTCATCGCGGGCAACAATCAAAGACAACTGCACTTGAACTTGTGCATGACAGAGCTACAGTAACCGTACTCGAAGTAATTCGCCCTAACGTTGCCAATAAATACACCGACCTTGCCTCTTTACTAAAGAATGGAGAAAAGCATCAGCACATCGTGGGATTACGAATGAAGGTCCCGCTTCAGGCAAACACCTGCAACTGAAGTCTGCGACGATTGATCAAGCAATACATTCCAAGCCCAGTGTTCTTGTGTGCATATAGTCGGCAATGCTGTGTCGCAGACGTAGAGAGTTCTACGGCGTTATTTCGGGCCGTACAAACTTCTTGCGTGAAAGGGTGAGTTGGACTATCACGTCGTCCCTTACGGTCCGGCGGCATCTCAGCGGTACCGCATGCGCCCCGAAGTATCGCGTGTCGTGCGCATGAAGGGCTTTTATGCAGGCTAAAAAACGCTAGTGCATTCATGTTTAGAATTTGCTCCCCTATCTAGTCGTTCGGTACACTGAGCAGAGGTAATACTGTGAATTTTTATTATGCTTGTGTTACCATGTCTCTTGATTATAAACCGCTGGCATGCTATCCTTACTACTTTGCTGGCCAAGCTAGGCACGACCGGATTTCTCCGGAATCACTGTGACTGAGCGCATCAGCAACTTTGATGCTCGGGATCACTGTCGGTGTGATAGTAGCACATGGTCCACAGTTGTCACGGTACTGGATCCCTAGCGCGAGAGACAAAGGTTGACGTACAGCTGTAGAGCAGCTTGCATACAAGTCCGTACATTTCAAATATGTGATCATATAGGGCAGGGCCCCATCCGCAACACTTCTTTGTGTCTCTCAGGTATAACCTTGGTGCTGAGGTCAATGAACCGTCCTTGCTCCGTGCTGGATCGCTCCCTTTTAGGTAGAGTTGGCCGAACTGCATTCCAGAGGAATTCCGTGACTGACTCCGACGTAGTGCACCACTCCCGATAATCCCGCTGACACTTGCAGGCCACACGCAGCTGGTCCTTGAAGATGCGTGCTTGCCGCCACAACTCCGATTTGTATATCTTGCACAACCTTCTTTTGTGGCCGCTTGAAGGCTCGAAGAAACCGCTCGCCGCTTGCACTTCTGCAGGGCAAGAGGCATGTTTGACATGCCAGGAAAGCACTCTGGCCTTGCACACACAAATGGCCATGAGAGACACTATAACTTCAAGGAAGTTGACTTCAGTGGTTCTAAGGTGAAATGGCGGGCGGTCGAACTTTTGAGACACCACAATTTGAGCAAGCTGGCGGACGCAGCGAATAAGTCGGCAGGTATGAAGCTCGAAGTTTTTTTTCACCATTAAGACACACAAGCCGGACCAACCTTTCCGTTCCATTGTCTCCGAACGAGGGACCTGGCAGCATGTAGTTTCAGGTTATCTTCAAAGGCAACTGGAGGCGCTGGCCCTGCCAGACCCATTCGTGATTCCGAATTCGGATGCGCTGGTGGAGCACCTTAAGCTGGACAACCCTGGGATCTGCAAGTTTTTCAGCGTTGACGTAGTGGACCTTTACTATTCATTGCCACACGGAGAGCTCATGAGGGCCGTTAAAATGTGCATCACACAGGACAATGACGAAAGTGCATTCATTGAAAAATGTGGTGTGTCTGTTGATAGTTTTTTAGAAATTTTGTCCTTCTACCTGTCGGCAACCGTTGTTGAGTGGGAGGGCAAGTCATTTGTGCAAGCATCCGGTGTATGCATTGGTTCCAGGGTTGCACCTGTATTGGCTAACATTTTTTTGAGTTTTGTGGACAGGGCGATTGAGCAAGCTTCGAAGGAGTTAGGGGTGCGTATTTTTCGTTATGTCGACGACTATTTGGTGTTTACCCCGCCAGACAGCCTGCCTAGAATGTTAGTCGATGTTCTTAAGGTGTTTAATGAGTACGGGCGTGGGCTAAAGTTTACAACAGAGGTACCCACGAACAAGGAACTGCAGTTTCTAGATTTGGTTTTGTTTTCCCGAGACAAGCACGTGTGCTGGTGTTATCGGCCAAGATCGGCTAAGCCCTTGTTAAACTTCAGGTCAGGTCATTCCAAGCTTATAAAAGAAGGCATTATCTTGTCGTGCCTCCAATCTTCACTCAAGAAGTCCTGCCATGAAATGATTGGGGAGAGCATTGCAGCCCAATCAAACAGATTATGCGCGAATGGCTATCCGGCTCACCTCATTTCCAGGGCAGCGGAAAAATTGCTTAGGCACGTGAAGTATGGGGCTCGGCCGAGTGCAAGAAATGAAAATAAAAATAAAAGGCCGGCAGTGGTTCCATATGCGCACAGCATGTCCCATGGGCTCAAAAAAGTGGCAGGCAGATATGGCGTTGACGTCGTATTTTCTGCCCCGAAGAAATTAGGCAGAATGTGTAGACAGGTAAGGCAGAGGCAGGAGGGAAACAAAAGGGCTTGTCAGGTGCGCCATGTTTGCCCTTATGTACCTTGCGAGGTAGGGGTAGTATACCAAATTCCCTTCTCGTGTGGCGCCACATATATTGGCCGAACAGGAAGATGCATCAACAAGCGACTCATGGAACATGAGAACACCAGAAAAAAAGACCCCCTGTCACACGTGGCGGTCCACTGCAGAAGGTGCAAATGCAAACACGAAAAAGAGTACGAAAAAAGAAAAACAGAAGGAGACCCTCTCACTAAAGGTGCATTCCGTTACAAGAAATGCAAATGTACCCCCGACTATAAGAACACCAATATCGTGTTTCGCCATTGTGATAAGATGACGCGAGAAGTTTTTGAAGCTTTTCTTATACGTGAGAAAGGCGCAACGTGCATTAGTTGCCCATCGGTCGCCCTTTCCGAAGGGGAGATTGGATATCTGGCGTCACATGTGGCATGAGTTGACTATGGTGGCGATTAATCTTTCCTAACTCTGTATATATTTTGTGTGTTTTTTTCAATAAACCCAGTTGTTAGTCAGCGCATGTTTGTCTTTACACCTCAGTTTCCACGTCCCGTCTTTGTTGCGCTTTTTCAAAATGGATACGTAACAACTTGCCCAAATTTCTGCTTTACCGTTCTACACCAACCCAGAACAGATCGACGCATTTTATCACCAGTCCGTCCTTATAGGAAGGCATGAAATAATAGCATTTTCGTCATTGTCTAGCCACTGATGTGCATAAGGGGAAGAACAAGATCAGCATGACCACGAAAAGGAGAGAATAATGATAAAGCCCATAAATTTGATCAGGATCATCATCATCATCATAATCATCATCATAATCATCATCATCATCATCACCACGTTCCTCATCACCAGCCTGACTACACCCACTGCAGAGCAAAGGCCTTTCCCATGCCTTTACAAGTAACCCTGTCCTTTGCCAGCTGCGCCCACCCTAACAACGCAAACTTCTTATTCTCATCAGCCCACCTAACCTTCTGCCGCCCCCCACTGCGCTTGACTTCGCTTGGAATCCTCTTCGTCACCTATAAGGACCAGCGGTTATCTTCTTTCGCATTACATGCCCTGCTCAAGCCCATTTCTTTCTCTTGATTTCGACTAGGATGTCATTAAAACGCGTTTGTTCCGTCACCAACTCTTCCCGCTTCCAGTCTCTAAATGTTACGCCTATCATTTTCCTTCCATGGCTCGCTGCGTTGTCCTTAACTTGAGCTGGACCGTTTTCGTTAGCCTGCACGTGTCTGCCCCGTAGGTGAGTACAGATGTGATACAGCTGTTGTGCACTTTTCTCCTCAGTGATATTGGTAAACTGCCATTCATGATCTGAGAAAGCCTGTGATATGCGCTCCACCCCATTCTTATCCTTGTAGTTATTCCCCTCACATGATCCGGGTCAGCTGTCACTACCTGCCTTAAGTAGACGTATTCCTTTACCACTTCCAGCACCGCGCTACCAATTGTTAACTGCTGTTTCCTTGCTAGACTGTAGAGCACTGCTTTGGTTTTCTGCATGCCAATTTTTAGACCCACCGTTCTGCTCTGCCTATCTAAATCATCGATCTTGATTTGCAATTGGTCTCTTGTGTGACTAAGCAAAGCAATGTCATCAGCGAATGGCAGATTATTTAGGTATTTTTCCTTAACGGTTATCTCCAACTGTTTCCAATTCAGGCCTCTGAATACCTCCTGTAAACCAAAGTTGAATTGCATTGGCGAGGGCGTGTCTCCTTGCTTGACTACTTTCCTTACAGGAATTTTATTGCTGACTTTAGGAAGGAATAAGGTAGCTGTGAAGTTCATATATATCTTCCAGTATTTTGACATAAGGATCTTCTACACCCTGATTCCGCAATGCTTCTAGGACTGCTGAAGTTTCCGCTGAGTGAAATGCTTTCTTGTTATCAATGCAGGCTATATATAGGGGTTGGTTATAATCTCCACATTTCTCTGTCACCTGTTTGATAGTGTAATAAGGAACGTCTTTCAAAGCACAGCGTCGCGAATAACCAGCGGTACAGTCCACGCACAGACCAGAGGCAGCGTTAAGTTCACAGCACGCACGAGGGACCGAGCGTTCGGCGCTTCTCGTCGTCTTCTTCGTTAAGCGCCAGCCTCTGAAGATTCTAAAGCCGAAGGCCAGTCCAGCAATAGCGTGAATATAATCTATTGCGGAATATCCTTATCGAAAACCTGCCTGATCATTCTGTTGATTAATGTCTAAGGCAAAGGAATACAAAAAGATACAGAGGAATAAATACAAACGAATATACATAATCTGCTGGGCAAACCGCGGAAAACTTAATTTCCGTTTGTACCTCCAGGAGATTGAAATATTCTTCCCGAAGCTTACGAACGGACAGGCATGGCGTACGCTTATTTACTTCTTTGTAAGATTACAAATAATATCAGGGTTGCCAAACGACAACGCACCGCAAAATACATTCGGACGGGGTGTATAACAGCAACACCCAAACTTCGGGGTTTCTCTCATTTGCTTTCGCGTATGATTCACGAAGACTGGATAAGGGCAAGCTGATGCAATCGGATGGGCGCCGACCGGCCGCAGGATTGTTTCCTTAAACCCTCTTTTCATCATCATCATCTGCCTTATTACGGCCACTGCAGGTGTCTCCCATATCTCTCTAATTACCCTGTCCTGTGTCAGCTGTGGCCGCCCTATCCTTGCAAACCTCTTAACCTTCTGCCGCCCTCTGCTGCCCTTACTTTCTCTTAGAATCTACAGGGCTACACTTAAGGATCAGCGGTTACCTTGCCCTCACATTACAAGCCTTACCCAAGCCCATTTCTTCGTCTTGATTTCGACTATAGTAGGATACAACTTAAAAAAACAACAACAGTTCTTTACACTGGTCCGCGGTCCGCGGCGTGCTGTATTACTCAGCTATCCCGTCACAACAGTGAGCGAAATCTGATTTTCAATGTTATTAAATAAGTCAGGAGTTAATATTTTAGAGGTTATAACTTTTCCTTTTCATTAGGTTCTTGTTAAGAGGACAACAAAGTTTGAACAACGACTAATTTTTGTCGTGGAGGCATTCTGTGCAGCGGTCCTGAATGTGGGCGGAGCTTCACTGCAGATTTCACTGCAGATTTTACTATAGGACGCTCTACACGCCTGCTTGAACCCTGACACATTCTGCGTTCTACCTGTCTCTTAACGTTACACCGAGCATTTTTCTTTCCATAGCTCGCGGCGCTGTCCTTAACTTCATTTGAACCATCTTCGTTAGCCTCCACATTTCTGCCCCATGGGTGAGTGCCGGTCAAATAACACTGTGAAGGAGGCACGATCTTGCCAATGCTATTCGCCGCTTTTTTACAGGAGATATTCAGAGTCCTGGATTGGGAACAGTTTTAGATAAGAGTTGATGGAGAAAGCCTTATTAATCGGCGGTTCGCTGATGACATTGCCTTGCTTAGTCACTCAGGAGATGAACTGCAAGACATGATCAATGAGTAAGAGAAGCAGAGCAGTGGATCTAAAAATTAATATGCAGAAAACCAAAGTAATGTCCAGCAGTTATGGAAGGAAACAGCAGTTTACACTTGGCAGTTAGGTGCTGAAAGAAGTAAAAAAAATACGGCTCCTTAAGGCAGGTAGGGACAGCACATCGGAATCACAAAAGCGAAATAACGAGAAGAGTAGGAATGGGGTGGAGCGGATTTGGCAGATTCTCTCAGATCATGAATTGTAGTATACTAATATCTCTCAAGAGAAACCGTATTTTTGAGGTCGATTATTACTTGTCTGGCACTGGAAATTCTGTTTTCCACACTATAGATTCAGATATCGCATCAGGGTATGTTTTGCACCCTATTTCTTGACTTTAATAACCATTCAGTAACAGCGCGAACAAAACACAGACGCATAGAACACACGTACACACTAGCGCTGGCCTACAACTGACGACTTTTAGCGAAGAAGCCCACTGTCACAGGTAGTTTGTGCAACGAACTCGGAAACACTGGTAAAAGGCACTAAAGGTTGAAAAGGAGAAATCAAAGAAAACTTATCGTCTGACGGGTTCACAAAGGAAGTGAATGAGGCCTAAAACATATCATATAAAGACACTTGTGTCAGTGCACCATCTGTGCTTGTATCCAACAAAAAAATATAGTATATTTTTGCGAAGAGGTCTAACCTTTCTGACGATAAGATTTCTTTGTTTACTCTGCCGTGAATCTTTGTAGTGTTTTATTGTTCATCCTTGAAAGCGGCTGCCATGTCGCTTTATCACTTTGCGGATGCAAGACACGACAAGATTTATCTCGATTGATCACATCCAGGCGGAGCCTATTCTACTCCGTTCCCGAATATTCTAGTAACTTTGCACGCTTATTAATGAAAGTTCGCTATCAGCTTTACATTGTGCACGGCCGAGCCCGCTTGTGGCTACGCCGCCGCTGGGTGATTCAGTACATTGTGGACGTTCATCCCAAATAAAGAGTTTTGTTTAGGCGCTATTTTAGTTGGCTTTCTGCTCTCCGGATCGCAGTTGCCCCTTCGTGACACCTGGTAGAGTTACCGGGTAGCCAATTTGAAGGACCCTTCCGGCCGCCTCTCTAGATGGAGCCTGCGCCTCCAGAAGTATGAAGTCGCTGTCGTTAACAAGTCCGGACTCAGGAACTCTGACGCACACTGCCTCTCTCGAGCGCCTGTTGATGCACCGCCGACGGACGACGATGAGGACGCCTTCCTGGGACCCATCAGCTCAAGCTCTTTTGCATAGCAGAAACACTCCGACGCCGACCTAAAACGCCTCATCGAGTCCTTGGAAGGCAAGCTTTCTTCACCCCCTGCCTCCTTCAAGAAGGATTTTCTTCATTTTGTGTGCAGAATGATGTCCTCGTGAAGTAGAGCTTCGCAGCGAACAAAACAGCCTACCTCCTTGTGTATTTGCTTGTCTCCGCAAAGAAGTTCTACACGCTTCACACGATGAGCCGATAGCAGGACCTCTCAGGTTTACTCGCAGCCTCCGCCGCATTAAAGACAAGTTTACTGGCCCCGACTGTCTGCCGATGTCGCACATTATGTGAAAACCTGTCGATATTTTCAGCGACGAAAGAGCCCTCCCAGCCTACTGCAGGACTTCTTAACCACATTGAACCACGCTTAAAGCCCTTTCAGCGGATTGGCGGAGACTTGCTTTACCCTTTCCTGAAGTCAACATCCGGAAAAAAGTGGGTCATCATAGAGACCGATTACCTGACTCGCTACACCGAGGCAAAAGCTCTACTGAACGGAACAGCAGCAGAAGTCGTTAAATTTTTCGTGGAGTGCATTCTTCGGCGACACGGCGCCCCGATGTGTTCATCACGAACAGAGGAACAGCATTCACGGTGGAACTGACTGTAGCCATGCTGCGTTAGAGCCAAAACATCCGCCGGAGGACAACTGCATAACATCTGCAGAGCAACGGACTGACCGAGCGCCTAAACAAAACCAACGCAGACATGCTCGCCTTGTATGTCGATGCTGAACGTAAGACCTGGAACGTCATCCAGCCTTACGTCGTCTTCGCATACAACACCGCATTGCAGGGGACCACCCAGATGACGCGTTTTAAATTCGTCCATGGCAGAGAGGCTACGACCACGCAAGACACCATGCTACCCGTACAAGGTTCTTGGACGGGTAGGTGAACTGGACTATGAAGTCGTCTTTAACGATGACTGCATCCCAGCGACGTCGTGTAGGACCAGAAGCTGTCCATGTATTCCGTCTAAAGTCCTATTATGCGTGCTAAATACTAAGGACGCTGTGCTTCATCGTTTATTTTGCACAATCCGTTTTGTTTCTAGTCGCCTTATGTTTTAATGCATTGCGTCGATGCTTCTTTGACAGGAGAGAAATGTTACGAACCTTCGTAATGTTGGATTGTTCATTCTCTGCCGCCACGCCGCTTTATCACTTTGTGGATGCAAGACGCTACCAGATTTATCTCGATTGATCACATCCAGACAGAGCCTATTATACCTCGTTCTAGAACGTTTTGGTAACTTTGCACGCTTGATCTCGAAAGTTTACTATCAGCTTTAAATTAAGCACGGCCGAGCACGCTTGTTGCTACGCCGCCGCCAGGTGAGTCAGTCCATTGTGGACGGAAGTCAGACCAAATAAAGAGTTTTGTTTAGATGCCACTTTAGCTGTCTTTCTGCTCTCCGGATCGCAGTGACCACTTCGTGTCAACCCCTTTTGCATTCTTTGTGCCTTTTTCGAAAGTTTTCTTGTTTGTCGCTCTACCTGCCTATGAAAGCGGACTCTTTCGCACTGAATCGTCAGATGTAAGTCACCACTCGTGTATACGTCTATTCTCGGCTGCCTTGTCTTGTTCGGCCTCTATTAACAATGATGTGGTATCAACTAGCCCAAGCTTCTACATTATTTAATAACAACTAACAAGCCCGAAAGTTGAACTGCCTGGTGTCGAAGTGAAACCAAGTGCAACAAGAAATAACTTCACTCGCTTGTTGTGCGATGTTCTTCGCCGAAATCGGCAACGAGAGCACACCGTAAGACGCAGGGTACTCTAATTAGTCGTTCGCAGAGACAGCGCTGTCGATGAGTTACGCTAAAGTAGGAAATAAATGATACTGCACGAGAGTGCGTGTCTGCTTTTTATTGACGCGGAAATAAGTCGAGGCCAAATCGCTCCGTATTTTCGGCGCGCCAGACAAAACCGCCACACTGCCGTATAATGGCCGTAAAGAGGAAACCTACTTGGACAGCCTCAAGACGGCGCAGAGGATCGTTCACTATTTTGCCAAGCAAGCGAACGCGTGGAGAGTACGGTGCTGTCGCGCATCGAAGCCAAATGGGTCAGGGGCAGAGGGATTTGGGGCAGTGTTTCGCATCGCATGCTGATGTTTGTTTATTATTTATTCAATGATATGTCCACACTAACAGCCATGGGTCTTTGTGTACACAGAGCATGAATTGGAAAGGAACAATGAAAAGAATAAAGAAGTTTAACAGACGAGCAATTATAAAGGTGAAGGCAATGGCATTGACAATAAATGGTAGAAACAGTTTACAGTCCAAAAGCGGACTGTAGGTTTCGCCAGAAAGATTCCAAATTCTTATGAAATATATCAGGACCACATAGTGGTGTGGCGTTACACGTTTACACACGATTTGTAGAGTGGGGCTTATTTTGATAGGTGGCACGTCAAACACACGATTTTGCCACATGGACCGTTCCGGCACCTGAAGCTTGATCAAATATGCGAGGTACATACAGTCAAACATTATCATCAGCCTGACTACGCTCACTACAGGGCAAAGGCCTCTCTCGTGTCTCTCCAATGAACCCTGTATTTTGCCAGCTGCGGCCACTGTATCCCCAAAATACTCTTAATCTCATCCGCTCCCCTAACATTCTGCCGCCCCCTGAGTCCATGCAAACACTTGAAGAGAAGGTCCCAATACTACCGTCTAGTCTCCAGGTCGATTAGTCCCACAGCACGCAAGGCAGCCCTGTAATCGTTTCGAGGAGCAGATAAGCAGACAGCACGACTCATGGTATTCCACACGTCTTTTCTGCACATATTCGAGTTTTTGCGACTAGGTGCGGCAGATTGAATTCCGTACGACGGAAGGATACTCAAGTCTCGGCCCGACAAGGCTCCGGTAAAGACGCTCTAGAAGACGAGCAGTAGCACCGCCCCTTGCTCCCTTTGCGCATGCTGCACCTCGCTTGAATGCGCGGCCGGGCCTCACCCTCTGGCACACGACGGAGTGCTGACACGCGCTCGCGTGTTCACATGTAGCGTAGACGGATCTGTATATGGAGACCCCGATTGATTACATTGCTGCGCAGCCGGACTTGGACAGCACACCATTCGCCGCTTCTGACGCTTCGTTGCCCCGGCCGCACCGCAGGCGCTATGTCAGGTTCTTACATACATACAACGAGGGGTAAAACGGGTTAAAAGCGGGGAGCCATACAGCGCTCTCATTAGGCTTCGCATAAAAGCGCGGTCGAAAGAAGGAGAGGAACATAGATGAAAAGACCCGGCCATTGGGTGGTGGCGACCGGACCGCACCGCTGGCTGCGTGTTGCAGCCAATGACAGCCAGTAGTCAAATCCGGTCGCCTTTTGTTGACAGGGCGCTGCGATGCACCTCGCCAGTGGCTGTATATCGCAGGCAATGCGAGTCAATGGTGGGTTCCAATCGCCAGCCAGCCAATGGCCGGGTCGCTATCCGCAGACACTTGAAGACCTCGGGTATACCTCTATAATCGCTGACAGACGGCCAAGTGGACGAGTAATGGTCAGCTAATAGAACACTGCCTCTGTTTATTATGAACCAACGAAAGCTCCAAAGAGCACAGCATGAAACATAGCAGTAGAAAATGCGCTTTAGGCTCTCCAGAGCGCAGTGCTCTAGTTACAGCAAAACGGGCGTTACCATATGAACGCGGCAAAAGAAAAACACTATCTGCTGGGCGAACGAGACCACCCGGCACAAATGAGGGCACGAAGCGGTACAAGAAACCCGGCTGCCCACGTAGCAGCCACTTACGCTTAACACTTTTTCCATCTTCGGAGTAACCGCTTCCATCTTCGGTCTTCAGCCCGCTAATCCCGCGTCGTCGTCCGTGCACAACGCGACGGCTGCGCTGGCCGTCGACAGCGAGACTGCGCTCCATAAGCGCCCCCCCCCCCCCCCCCCCCCTATTCTTCGTCACTTTCCCACGCCCTCATCAAGTGTCATCGCCGTAGCGACTGCGCGCACACCTCCTAAGCAAAAGTTCGCTAATGCGCAGCTGACTGCGCTCGCACGCACCTAGATGGCAGTCACAGAGCGCTCGATGAGCTTCCAGTGCATTTAGAATAACGAAAGAGAGTCCTAGGCCCTAAAAACCTTCATCTCAAAATAAAGAGGAAAGGATTAACACTGACGCGTGAAAAAAAAAAGCAAGGGCGTGCTTGGCTGCTACATGTAGCAGATTGGTTTCGGCTGCCTATAGTATTACAAACTATGATGCTCTGGGGTTAATAAATCGCAGGCCAAAGTTATCAAGGGCTTCCTTGTCAAGCTCAGAAACCGGTCCATAACAATAACAATAATAGCGTTATGCAACTACTAAGCATATATATATATATATATATATATATATATATATATATATATATATATATATATATATATATATATATATATATATATATATATATATGTCACCTATCTAGTAGTTCCTTTCATTTGCAGTACTGCTAGACCACTGCTCCGCTCTGTGCATGATAAAATGCACGAATTTACTCTTTACAGCACTACCAAAGGCCTCTGTTTTAACTAAATTGGCAGGAAAAGCTACCAACATTAACTACGAATTTATTAACGAATGACTTCTATTAAAAATGAGATAAACTATTGAGTCTTCTTCTGAAATTATTCCTACTGTGCCAGCTGCTCAACCATCACAGACATAGCGCTTTTGATGCAACGTTTTCGTATTCTGACTGCACTAATCCTCAGAATGAGACGTTTGTAGATTTTTATTGATCCAAAACATTGAAAATATTGAAAAGTTGTAACTTACAACGAGTGTCAAACTTTGAAAAGAGCAAGGGTACAATGACCTAGAAGTTGGTAATAAGAAGAAATTAAGCCACTTGATGCAAATGGACCGCAATTCAATTCAGCTATGGATATGACAGCAATAAGATCAATGTTTTATTGCTTTGCTAGTGCCAACACAGCACTGACAGACATAAATGCAGCATTTCGCGCAGAATAGGAATGTTGTGATGTTCTCAACGTACCTTGCTAAGATTTAGCGGTTTGCATGAAGAATGGTTTTTGCATGCCCAGTGTTTCTTTGACTATGCACACCCTACATGCTGCGTCACGTTGGCAAGGACAGTTACATGCGGCAGTCTTTCTTTTTTGTTCTGCTTTAAATTTAGGGTTGTGCGAATGTTCCACATTTTTGAATAGCGAATTGAATATTCTCCTGTTGAAATCGCTGAATGAATCAAGCAGTACATGTCCAAACCTAATTGTAAGGTATCGCATATTTCGTCAGGTTTGTGATAGTTGCCGAATAATATGCATGAACTCGATTAAGGCGCGCCGTAGTTCTCGCCGATGGATGATGACTTCATAGGAAGTAAAAAAGGCACGCCCTAAGACCGCGCAGCCTGCTCCCGCGATCTGTCAGCACGAAATGAAGGGTCCTGCGCCATGAGATGGAGATCCATGCGGCGTCGGTCATAGTGCCCGTATATGGCCTGCAAAGTTGGGCCGTGATGCAGGGCTCAGTGCGCTTTAGCACCCTAGCTAAGCCTGCCTTGATGCTAGGTCTCGGAATGCACAGCTCACAAGCTGCTCCTGCCCTCCTAGCTACTGATATGTGGCGAGTTTATTCGCATTCGTCCCCAGAACGACAAGGTTCTTATATGGATCAGATGACGATGATGATGTCAATTAATTGAATTCTTTTTGCTTACCACCTAGTGTTGCGTATTTTGACAGCTATAGCTATACAGGGTATTTCCCCGAAGACGATGCACAGTTTTTAAAAATAGGAATTTTGAGTTAGAAGAGTGCTTTATTTGGCATGGCATCGTCAGCGGTATAGTACATCAGAATGCAGCTAAGACGGTCTAAGCAGCAGGCCGATGAACTAATATTGAATAGTTAATTCTAATATTATCGTTAGGCTCCGTATTTACTAAGAGGCGTGTAGCCCACCGTAAGCAACATACATTTAAGTTTTTAGAATTCCGAGAACGCGGTTGCCCTGGGCGTTGTGGTCAAACAAATGTTGGCTAAATTGTGCAAAAACACCTGAGCTTTCGAGAAGCTTGCAGGCAAAGCAACCCCTCCAGTGCACGTAACTCTCGAAATAGCCAAAATTTGCTGGGCCACAGCGCCGAGGGTAACAGAATTTTCAAAATTCTAAAAAACTCATATAATATTACTGACGGCGGACTAGACGCCTCTCAATAATTACAGAGCCCAACAGTAAAAGTTAAAAGTTAACTTTTTAGTATTACTTAAACAGCCTGCTAGTTAGCACGTCTTAGCTGTATTCTTATTTACTACACCACTGACAGTGATATGTAAAAAAAAAGCGCTGTTCTAACTCAGGAATCCTTTTTGTTCAAAAACTGCCTGAAGTCTTAAGTGAAACGCCTTGTATATCTATAAGTTATAACGGCGTACACAAGCGTCGCCGGTAGCACATAGCGCGCTCGCAAAATTATTCGTTTTCCAACACCAACACCAGGCGCAGGAAGAGGGTCATGACATCGTCTTCCAGTGGATACCGGGACACTCTGGAGTTGTCGGAAACAACGCAGCTGACGCTGAAGCTTGAGCGGCTCACGGCTGTGCCAACATTGTCCAGATACCGTTGACAAGAGCCGACGCCGCAAGACATTTGCGAAGGCTTGGCCGAAGAGAGCTTTTAGTGTCATGGTCTTCTACTGTCCACTCCACATGCCGTCTGCACCGCCTAGACCCCTTCCTCCAACTGAGTCCTCCGTCTGGCCTCTCCCGATGCGATGCTACGCTGTTGTGTCGCCTGTGGCTGGGAGTGGAGTTCACAAATGCCTACTCCCACTTAATCGCAATGGCACACTCTCCTGCGTGTGAGATCTGTGGGTGTGACGAAACTATAGAACACCTTCTTTGTAACTGCCCTCGGTTTCAGCGTGAGCGTGCACTCCTGGCTGTAACACTCCGCCGTTTAGATCCTCAGCCCCTTTCTGAAGCCACGTTTCTGGGTCCTTGGAGTAAGCCTTCATCGCAGAGTACAGCTTTGAAGGCACTTTTCAAGTTCTTGAAGGACTCAGGACTGAGTGCAAGGTTGTGAACTATCAGTGTGTGCCCTGTGTACCCTGGAAGCAATGGCCAACGGACATGCGGAAAAGTGATCCTCTCCCTTTGTTCTCTCCCCTTTCTATCTCTCCCTCCGTTCCCCTTCCCACGTGTAGGGTAGCATACCGGGCGCTGCCTAGTTAATCTCCCTGCCTTTCCGTTTGTTTTTTTCTCTCTCTCTCTCTCTCAATTAGTTTTTTACAATTACTCGCAGAAGCAGTGAATATTCGTTCAAATATTTGAATCGATCTTGGTTTTGCTCTAATTGTAGTAGATGAGTATTCGATTCAGTTTGTGGCCATACTTTATTTGTATTGGATTCGGTTTTTAAAAACTAGTTTTTGCAAAACTACTGTTCGTTTTTGCAAAACTACTGTTCGTGCGCTAGAGTCTTATAGGCAGTAAACTTGACATACGCGGATGCAAATTTATGTTTGCGTTTAAAATACCAAAGTTTTCGCTCGGCTGGCGCGCATATATTATTTACGTGCAGTTTCCAATTCAAATCGACCCATATGGTTACGTCTTTGTATTTCAAATGACCGACATGTGCTATAGGCTTCCCGTCTAACTCATAATCAATAGCTAAAATATATTTACTGTTTCTAGTAATCCTTGCAAAAACTGTTTTCGCATGATTTATTCTCATTTTCCATCTGGAACAGCATTCATAGATAGTGTTTAAGCCTGCATTCAACAAGACCTGATCTTCACGGCTTGAGAGACTATTGAATAAATGAGACAATCATCTGGAAATTGGCAAAAAATAATTTCAGGGTTGAGTTGTTCAGCGATGTTGTTTATGTTACAGAAATAAAACGGCCCAGTACGGATCCCGGGGAAACTCATGAGGTTACTAGCAGCATTTCAGATTTTGTGCCGCGCACTTCAACGAACTGAATTCTATCTGCTAGGTATGACTGAATTCTTAAGAGAGTTTTTTGTTAACACAAAGTTAGAACGGTTTTTTTAGCAGCTCAGAATGAGCAACCTGGTCGAACGCTTTCGACAAGTTCATACATACAGTGTCAATATGGCTTCTTTTGTCAATAGGATACGCAAAATCGTGAACTTTTCCAGTTAGCTGTGTTACCGACGACAGGCGTTGCCTGAAGCCGTGCTGCTTTAGAGTGAAAGTATTGGAATTCTGTTAGAAGCGATACAAACTTTTTGATAAGATATGTGTTGCATCGCCACGGTTGCCTTGGGGCGCGAAGTGCAGAAGCCACGCTGGTCAGCAAGGAGAGCAGAACATTGGTTTATTGCAAAAGCTCGGTGCCTTTTATAGGCATGCTTAACGTGAGGGGAAGAGGGAAGATGAGAAGAGAGAGCGGCGATAGCGGCTGCCGCAAAGAAACGAAAGGGTGCGCGCCGGTGACGCGCGCGCAACTCATTTTACTGAATAGCATATGCCACACGATCTTCCTTCTTAAAATTTGAAACGTTGCACCGGTCTGCGTTGCCTCGTGGACCGCCTCAGGACTTGTTCGGGGCTCCTTGCGGCTTCCTCTCTGCTGGTCTTGCCGTAGGCTCCGCCGGAAAACCGTTGCGGAGAGTTTGCGCCGTTAGGCGGGTTGGATGTAGAACCAGGCCGGTCTGCCTTCGTTGGCGGGCTAGCTGCCGGACTTCTCTCGCTCGCATCACCTTCGGGTTGTTGATGCTCCATTGCACCGCGGCATTGCACGCGAACTTGATCTGCGTGTCGCCGGGCCAGCCCCCCTTGAGTTGCCACCGTTACCATAATTCCGCTTGTAAACATTGGTCTCCAGTACCAATGTCCAGTCATCGTGACCCTGCGGTGGCTCTGCAAGAGTAGAAGGGCAACATGATTCGAGATGCAATCGTATTTATTTATTTATTTATTTACAAGTACTGCGGTCTCAACGAGACCAAACAGGTGGGCATGTCGTACAGTTTATCCCGATTAACATAAATTATAAATAAGCTCTTGCGTTTAACATGTGAAAGAGGACAAAAGTGAACAAGCACGCATTTCAGTTATGTAAAATGATTTTTACGTAATCTCACAGAAATGAACTTGCATACGCTACCCCTCAGAATTATAATAACCTGATAAAATTACGGAAAAACGTCACAGAATGTCAGGGCGCAAAATACAACAGCAGCGCCTGGTCAAAATTATCAGTGGAAAAAATTTCAGAGCGGAGACTATTCCACTGACTAACTGTACGAGGAAAAAAAGAATATTTATACAAGTTAGTACGGGCATGGAAAGGCAGCAGTTTGTGAGCGTGACGGTGCCTTGACACGCGTGGCAGGTAACGTTGATAACCCAGAAGAATCTCTGCTGGCGAATTTTCATTTTTTCATTGGAGTTCTCCGGCAGTTGAACAGTAGTCGCACTACATTGTCCTCCAACTTCTCGCCTTTCCTTTTTCGAAGCTCATCCTTCACCGTTCGAACAACTCCATCCCATCCTCGTCGCCACTGTTGCATCGCCACGGTCACCTTGGGGCGCGCCAAGTGCAGAACCCACGTTGGTCAGGAAGGATAGCAGAACCTTGGTTTATTGCAAAAGCTAGATGCTTTTTATAGGCATGCTTAACGTGAGGGGAAGGGGAAAGAGAGAGCGGCGATAGCGGCTGCCGAAAAGAAACGAAAGGTTGCGCGCCGGTGACGTGCGCGCAACTAAAATTACTGAATAGCATATGCCACAATATGCTCCAGTATTTTGCACAAAATCAGTTTCTGGGCAAGTTGGTCTTTCGTGCTTACATTCACAGCGCAAAGACGAACACGGACACGAGGGGAGAGACAACAAAGCGCCGACTTCAACAACGTTTATAGCGGCGCGCAGCGAATACTTATAGAGTACAGCGGGCATGCGCAGCAACGAAAAGAAAATTCATGTAAGACCAGTAGCAGCGCCAAACAGCAAGGAAACACATCATTATAGGTAGAAGAAAGCAAAACATAAAGCTACTGGATTTCATCAAATCAGCTAGCCCTTTTCCATTAATTTAATCACTACAACATCTTTCATCACACGTTCACCCATCATTGATGCCCTGAGGCCATAAATTTCGCGTAAAAAAACATTACGCTAAAACCTAAAAGGCAGGACGCAAAAAAAACATATTACTCTAGTTAGAAGTCCTTAAAACACAACGCTCCTTATCACTTAACAACACCGATGGGGTGCTGACACAGTAATCTTCTTTTTTCTGCGATCTCACCAGCTTAAGCTGTTTTGTTTACTTTCTTATGAATTTGGATAAGCTCGTTAAGTCAATAGACAAGGCGGAAAAGGTCGGCTTGGAACTTTTCTTCGCTGCAAAAACTCATAGAGTGGACTGCCCTCTACGGGTAATTATCTCTGAAAATGGGACATGGCAGAAGTCGCTTGCAAGGTTTCTGCAGCAAAATTTTAATGGTCCTACAATTGACGACCCTATCAAGGTGAACAACTCTGACGAGGTGATCCCATTTCTTAAGGAAAGGCCCAAGGCGAACCTGTCGGCTTTCTCAGTCGACGTGAAGATCTTTGTTATTCTATTCCGCAGGACAATCTATTGACCAGTGTCAGGAACTGCACAGTAGTGGTATACCCGTCGATAACTTTCTGGAATTGCTTTCAACTTACCTCAAGTCTACATTTGCAGTTTGGGAAGGTAACACCGTCACTAAAAAAAAAAAACGGAATATGCATTGGCTCCTGCGTCGCTCTTGTTTTAAGCGACATTTTTCTAGCGGAGCGCGACCGTGAGTTGAAACGCAGAAGTGAGTGTTCCAGTGTAGCAGGCATTTTTGGATATGTTGATGATTTTCTCGTTTTTAGGAACAGACAAGATATGTCCGATCAGACTACTATGTTCAGTATCTTATCTTTTTCCGAATGCCTTCAACTACTAATCCTGACGCATGAAGTGGCTGTGAGCAAATTCATCAGACTTCTTGATCTGGGCATTTATTTTTCTGCTCACCATGTGTGTTGGCCTTATGAACCGCGAGGAAACAAGCCTGTTCTTCCTTTTCGTTAAGCCTACTCAAAACTAGTGAAACGGGCAATTGTAAATTCTTGCTTTTGCAGTGCCCTCACGAATTCGTGTGAGCATCAACTGGATTCTGCGTTCTCTAGCCAGGTGACCTTGTTGAGCGGCTCTGGCTAACGATGTACACTCTTGTTACCGGTTGCCGAGAACATGCTCAAAGAAAGCAGGGAAGTGGTACCAGACAACGGCGGGGCTGACACAGATGGGAGAAATATATGGTGGTACTACCTTACCTGCACACCATCGCCCACCAGCTCAAGAAAATAGGGAAAAGAGCAGTTGTGCATATGGTCCTTTCCGCACCAAAGAAGAAATTCCACCGTTATTGTGAGCAATTCCTTTACTGTTAGGCACAGGCAACTATTTGTAGAGTGCGCGAAAGACGTAGTCTAATCTGTACCTTTGCCCAGTGGCCGAGCCTACATTGGCCAAACAGGCAGATGTCTCAACGAGAGGCTCACGGAACACAGCAATAGCGTCATTGGGGCATCCCGTCATCTAGGTATACACTGCCGTGATTGCCAACAGCGTAACGAACGTGGTCGCTTTTAGGGAAGAACAACAATCCTTCATAAATATGTCAGCAAAACATCCAGGGAGATTGCAGAGACTGGTGAGATCAGAGAAAAAGGAGATTTCTGTGTCATCACCCCATCGGTGCTGTTAAGTGATAAGGAGCGTCGTGTCTTAGGAATTTCTAACTAGAGTATCATGTTTTTGTTCTTGTTTGCGTCCTGCCTTTTATGTTTTAGCTTTATGTTTTCTTTCTTGTACCAATGATGATGTGTTCATTTGCGGTTTGTCGCTGCTACCGGTCTTACATGACTTTCTTTTTCGATGCTGCGCATGCCCGCTGTACTCTATATGTATTCGCTGCGAGCTGCAATAAACGTTGCTCAAGTCGGCGCTTTGTGGTGTATCCCCTCGTGGCCGTGTTCGTCTCTGCGCTGTGAATGTATTTTGTAGCATGTACAGGTTATTGAAATTTTCCTATAATTTTCAACGTTGTGTTTGCTCTCGGACTTATAGATAAGGACCACTCGTACACGTAACCAGACGGCCGGCAAACTGTGCTGTTCCAAAGATCCGTGAAAGATAATTAAAAGATACGTTGCTATCCATTCAGCATAGCGCTTTAAAAATTATTAGGTATGTCATCTGGACCAGCTCACTTCTTAGTGTCTGGATTCAGTAAAAGGAAAAGAATCCCCTCTTCAGACAGAATAAAGTCTTCCTCAAGTTCATTCAAGTTTACAGTCAGTGCATGTGACTGGTCGAACACGGAGTGGAAAAATGTATTATAGTTATGAGCAATTGCAGCGGGATGAGTAATTACGCATCCATCATCTATAATATAACCAATTCTTTCTTTCGACCGGGCAAGATAACGCCAAGCCGCTGCGGTAAATGCTTCATAATGTTTGTTGATGTGTAACAGTAATAGTTTTCTTTGGCACTCTAAGTTCTCTTTAAGGTTCCCATTCATGAATGATATCTCAGCCTGGCTTCTTTGTTTTGCTTCCTACGTCTTATTCTTCGCATGAGCTGGATGATTTCGCTATTTAACCAAGGATTGCTTTTCCTAACTGCCTGCCTTAAATTGCTTTTGAACGAAGTTTTCTACACAATATTTTATTATACTCTTGAATTCCTTCCACATCGAATAAGCATCATCTGCCTCGTAAAGACGGTGCAGTGCAATTCCTAAGTTATCAAGGATGCTAACATCATCAGCCCTGGTGTATTCTCCGACATATATAATTTATCTTTTCACCTCCTTCCGTGACAAAGATTTCTTAATACAAAGTGATACTATCTTATGATCGCACAGCGCATCAGAAAGGCAAACATCATAATTCGAAATACTATCTATAAATACCAGGTCCAACAACGGCTTTGTATTTGATCCAAACCGAATGGCATCATGTATTACTTGCTTTAGGTCACCGCTGAATGCCATAGCCAGATACCTCGTCATGTTAATCGTCTGTAGAACCCACACCATAACCATCCCAGCGCATATTTGGGAGATTAAAATCTCCTGCGATAATCATATGCGTGTTTGATGAGACTCTACAGCGAATCAAATTTTTAATCGAGAACAAGAACTGTAATGTGGAACGGGGGGCCTGTACACTGCACCCAGACTACAAGGCACATCACAAAGCATTAATCTGCACTAGATGCTTTCATTATCGGGGCTCACTTCCACCTCTGCGAGTTCAATTTCTTCCCTGAAAATAACAGCGACTCCCCTGCTGCCTGAGTTGAGGACAATTTTGCAAGTAGGCGGTATTATTTCGTTGTTTTGGATTTACGTGCGCAACCAGGTTACTCTTGCAGCTATATCTGTTCTTTATTGGATCAGCAAATGTTCAAGCTCAGTAGTTTATTTAAGAGCTTCAAGCATTGATGTTGATCCAAGTCAGCAGTTTTGTTTTTGTTTCTCATTCAGACTTCCAAATTTCCTCCTGTTGCATTTTTCAAGTTTCAATCTGCATGCTCTTACGTCATCCCAGTAAAATGTTTCATCATCAATTATGATCTTCTAGTACACAAGCATCACTTTCGAGCCGCCATCCTTTTCCTGTTTAGTACTATCCTAGAGATTTTTTTGTTTACAAAGCGCGCTTGCAGAAATGTAAACCGATACTGACATGTCGGTATTCGTCAGTTTTTTACAGTTGGCGAAAAACTTGACCTTTTCGTTGGAATCAAAAAATCGTACGGTGACCAGTCTCACTTTATAATTTTGTTTCTTTCCAAGCCGATGGATTCTTTCCATTGTATTGCCATTGTCTGTCTTGCCAAAAGATCGCGCAACAAAGATTCAACTATGTCAAGATCATGATCGTGCTCAACATCGCCAGCCAACACCAACAGCATCAATATATATATATATATATATATATATATATATATATATATATATATATATATATATATATATATATATATATATAGTTTGGCAGGTTACTAAAACTGAGAAATGTTTTAAAAGCGATAACAGGCTTAATGCTGTTCACCCGTGCCCCGGCCAGTGCGTGGATTATATATATATATATATATATATATATATATATATATATATATATATATATATATATATATATATAATCCACGCACTGGCCGGGGCACGGGTGAACAGCATTAAGCCTGTTATCGCTTATAAAACATTTCTCAGTTTTAGTAACCTGCCAAACTACGGTGAGCGGTTCAGAAAGTTTCATACTGAGGCTTTCGCCGTGCCCACAAGACGTCTCGATGCCGACTGGCTTTAAATAGCCAGCACATGGGGTAGTTGTCGCAGCTGCGATCGCCGTCGAGGCTCCGTGCGCATGCGCTGTTTCGTTCACGATAACAGGTCGCCAGTCTGACTGCAGTGCATGATGATTGTCGAAGTAATCGATGCATTTGGTCGTGCTTGAAGCATAAGTTGTGCCGTTCAGAATGCACAGCAGGGACTGCAGAAATACGATGAGCGGTTCAGAAAGTTTAATACTGAGGCTTTCGCACTCTAGTCTGTAGAAATTTTGTAGTTTAGTCTATAGATTGTTTATTCTATAGATGTCGCTTTTAGCACATACGTTTGCATATTGATGAACCAAATGGCCCTGGTTTTAGCTTTGCTGGCTTCTGTAGATAATTTAGAGGCCGTTTATAGACAAAAAATTAATGCTGTTCTATACTTTAGCCTGTCGACCGTCTGTAGACAAAAGGAAATTAAGGCGGTTATAGACTTTAGTCTATAGATAGTCTGAGACTATCTATAGACAAAAAGAAATCAAGGCGGTGATAGAATTCCGTCGATATAAGGTCTATTGACTGTCTAGGGACAGAAGAAAAAGTCTAAAGAACGGCTAAAGTGTGTATAAAATGTCAATAAACCATTTTATAAGGGCTGTAGTGTCACCTGTCTGCGCTCTCTCTACGGTTGCCTCAAGAGTCTGATCACTATCATCATCGCCATCAGCCTGAATACGCCCACTGCAGGGCAGCGGCCTCTCACATATCTCTCCAACAAACGCAGACCTGAGCCAACTGCGGCTGCGTGGCCCCGTACTTTTATCACATCAGTCCGACCAACTTTTTGTCGCCACATGCTGAGCTAGTCATCCCTTGGAAACCTTTCCGCTATCTGTAACAACTATTGTTTACCTTGCGGTCACATTACATGCCCTGCCCAAGCCTATTTCTTCTTCTTGATTTCGCCATTAAACCGCATTTGTTCCCTGACGCGCTCTGCTCTCTTCCTGTCTCTTAAAGTAACATCTATCATTTACGCACTTCGATTAAAGTTCTATTCTATTGTATTTTTCTTACCATAGCTCGAAGCGTAGTGCTCGGCTTATTCAACCCATTTCATTAGCCTGCACGTTTCTTCCTATACGTGAATGCCGGTAAGGAACAGCTGTTATGTGCTTTCATATTGTGACGGTGACGACGAAGCTTGCAATAGCGCCGGACGGAGCGCTCGCGCTGGGCCAGCGGCCATTAAATCATCTCATTGCTGTTGTTCATGGCATCCAATTCTTCGGCTGGACGCCACGTAACATTTTGTGTGAGGTGCTGGGGAATCATCTTCGTCCTGGTTCCGGAGCTTCGGCGTCCTGTGTCAGCGTGGTCGGCGGCCGTGAGTTCTTAGCCTGTGTAGCCCGGCTCTGCCCCAGCCTTTCAGGCCCGAACCGACCTCGCCATTCCTCATCCTGGCCAGGTCATCCGACACGACGAACTGCACCCGACGCAAGGATCCGAGACGCCGTCGGCCTCTGCAGTCGACTCCTGGCAACCTGTGGCCCGGAAGCTTCGTGGACCAGGACTCATTCGCTCACGTCCTTCATCGTGGCGGCCAGCATTTCACCACTTTGTCATTACTGCTCTGCCATCCTCTGAAGCCCATCGCCAATTCGAGCGTCTCTGTCACAGATCGGGACGATCGCTTGGTGGCTCCGGGCAGTGTGACGAAGACGCCGAAGCAGGCTGTAGCGCGGGACGGAGCACCCGCGCTGGGCCAGCAGCCATTAAATCATCTCATTGCCATTGTTCATCGAGTCTCATTCTTGGACTGTCTGCCACGTAAAAATATTGAGGGGTACGGGGAAACTGCTATTCATGATTTGAGACTATCGGGGTAATGCGTTCTAGCTCATTCTTATTCTTTTACTTATTTTATTGTCGTGTTCCAGATATGCGGTTGCTACCTGTCTTAAGTTGTATTAAAGCTAACAACCCCTGGTCACCTAAAGCTTAAAATAGTTGCCTTCGGAGAATGTTGAACGTTACTTCAGGTTTTCGCAATTTGAAATTTTAGACCTAGAGTTCTTTGGCTGTCTAAGTCATTGATCGCACAGTGCAATTTTTCCTCTGAGTTTCTTAGCAAGGCGATGTCTCACGAATTTACACTGAGCGAGATTTTTTGTTGTGTTCAGGTTATCTAATAATCTTTGTAAAGGATATGAAGCATATAACGCTGTGCACCATATCGCGTTGAAGTGCATGGGGCCCAACTTGCAACTCCCCTTCGCCCACCTCCCAGCAACATGTGTTAGACAAAGGCGTGCACTGCCGCCTCCGCCTTTTTGGTGGCGAGCAGCTCGCAGCGCGGCAGAAAAGAGAAACTCTGCATCAGCTTAAATGGCTGGCCCTGATTTTGACGTTTTAGATGCGACCTTCGCAACAGTACCTTCAGGTATACGGGGTCTCCAGGCAGGGGATCCTGACACTCGCCAAGATTGGGTAAAATTACCGGGGTACTTAAAGAACTTACGGGCGAGTATTGCGAAAACGTGGCACTTATCAACCAATTCTATTGAAATTCTCTTCCTATTCAATTTCAATGCTATTCTATTTTTTCGCCATTGTAGTTAGTGTACTTGTTCTAGATCAGACAATAACTGGTTAACATTTCGTATCATTTCGACTATTCGCGAGTATTGTAACGGCGCCACTTCTCGAGCGATGCCGGGATTTCCTGTCGACGAGCCGTCTAATTTTTCTGCAAAATAACTTTTCTTGACGATAAAGAGAAAGCTACAGGGGCGAAGCGTTCGTAACTGTCACTCCACCAAGCAGTTCGACCGCCGCGGCATAACGTTTAGGTCGAATTTCTGTTAACGTTTCGTTTCCCTGTGCCGCTAAATGCTTGTTACAGCCGATTTCGTCAAACAAAAGCTGTTTTCAATACCGCTGTCATGTGGTTTGTTGTCACTAGCGCTTATCAGTTCGGAGAAATCTGCGACGGAGCGTGTGCCAATGAAATACCAACTGACGCTCACGCGCAACATCAGTTACCAAGTGCCCAGGCGTATAAGATAAGAAGATGACATGAGAGGCGGCCATGTAGCGGCATAAAAGTAAGCTTAACTCAAGATGCTTCATCTGCGTGCCACAAAAAAGTAGAGCTGGCATGCAGCCCATTTGATGTCTGATGTTTCACTAATAGCGCTTTGGGCTACGTAATGAGAACTTTGTAACTGCTCTCGACTCACAATAACTTAAATTGAAGGTTATTTTTACTGGAAAAATGGAATGACAATCACTCTATCCTTCAGCGTGGCTCGGTACGCTATCAGGGCTTCTTCCTCTGTTTTTTCTTGCTTGTTTGCACAGACACACACAGGCACAGAGGAAAAAAGCGCACGCTTGTTCACAGCTCTTTGCTCGTATGGCGAGAAGGGTCTTGTCCTCGGTCCTGTTACTGCGTTGTATGAAACCAACCCTTGGGGCTGAATACGCATTTCACAGAGAGCATCGCACTTCTGTTTTCAAATCAAAATGTTCTCTGAACCCCTGGTCGTCATTAAAGAACCGGGTGTACTAGAAAATAACTGAATAAAAAAGAAAAAGCTTGCTCATAGATCGACAGACCAGGGCCCGCCGAAGCCGACGCGATCAGATACAAAATTTGTAGCGGCATCACCTTATCTTGTCAGAAGAATACTGCTTGAACAGCAACTTGGGCTTGTTGCTTATTCATCTTCATGTAACAGCGCAAAAAACACAGGCGTGACACATTGATCAAGAGCACCACAACGGGCGCTGACTTTCAACAAGTTTATTTCGAGGCATGCATTGCTTTATATTATAAACAAAAACATAGCATAAGGAGGGGACGAAGAAGGGCGAAGACAGGATGGTTGCTACACTAACAACTGAATAGAATGAGACGGTAAACCACGCCTCAACTCAAAACAACACGTATTCGCATGACTTAAAACAAGGTAAAAAAGAGCTGATAATCTTGAAACGCGTGGAAAAATAGCACAGAAAAAGAAAAGAGAAAGAGCGATAGATGATAAATCATCTATCATCTATCGCTCTTTCTCTCCTCTTTTCTTCCTTTTGCTCTTTTTCCACACGCTTTAAGATTATCAGTTTGTTTTTACCTTGTCTTAAATCATGCGCATGCGTGTTGATGCTCTGGGATGGGGCGGGTTTACCGCCTCATTATATTCAGTTGTAAGTGTAGCAACCGTCCTGTTTTCGCCCTTCTTCGTCCCGTTTTTATGCAACGTTTTCTTTATAATATGTCTGACCAACTGGCCCCTCAGTTTACTCTGTTAAAATGCATTGCTTTATACACTGTTGCGAACCGCACGAGAGACAGACACGTGACTTCCGCCACACGAATCTTCAATTCAACGAGAATCATCACACCCAAGAGCTCCAGTTCTTTCTTTGTCAAAAGTACATATGGTTAGCTGACAAAATCATCTCCAAGCTTTACTAACTAGGCTGCCTCAATTATCTCGAGAACCAGCCGCTCCGCGCGTTTATTAATCACTCTACATTGGGCATACTCAGCCACGCAAGTTTTGGATGGGCAATCTCTCGCATGTATTCCAGTACGCCTGCGTGCTTATTCGACGTTAGTTTTCAGTTCTTTCAGTCTTTCGTTAGTGCATCTGCTGGTCTGTTCTATGTACCTTTTCCATATTTCAACGGTAGAGAATAAACAACGCGCGGGTTTACAACAAACCACCAGACTCGCTTTGTCGAATGCGCGGAAGGCGTTGTTTATTCCCTGCCATTGAAATGTGGAAAAAAGTACATAGGAAAAACCGGCAGATGCACCAACGAAATACTGAAAGAACATAAAATTAACGTCGAATAAGCATGCAGGCGTAGAGAAATACATGTGAGAGATTGCCCATCCAAAACTTGCATGGCTGAGTATGCACAATGTAAAGTGATGGATAAACACGCCGAGAAGCTGTTTCGCGAAAAAAGTGAGGCAGCCGAGATAGCAAAAGCTTGGAGATGATTGTGTCAGCTAACCATCTGTACTTTTGACAAAAAAGAACTGGAGCTGTTGGATGTATAATGATTCTGGTGGAAGTGTGGATACGTGTGGCAGCAGTCACTTGTCTGTCTCGTGCGGTTCGCACCAGTGTATAAAGAAATGCATGCCTCAGCGCTCGTTGTGTGTTCTTGCTCTATGTATTCCGTCTGTGTTTTTTGCGCTCTAACTTGAAGACTATTGCTTGCTGTTCCTATGGACGGCTTCACTCAGGGTGCACAGCGGTCTTGCGTTACCCGTCTTACAATTTTGTCTCATGGTTAAAACATTGTGTTCATTTAGACTTGGAGGAGAGATCATTCCGGCGCCTTCTTTTTCGGAACGGATGCCTTGGAAACCTGCGATGAGCGTAGGGAGAAAAAATCCGGCGGAAATAAAGAAATTGCCTTTCCCGTGGCACTGGAAAATTTAAAATGTGCAGTATGTAGAAAACGTACCTTTAACAAAATATTACTCGCAAAAATTGTTTTAAAAAAAACGCAATCGGTGCCTCTCCCGTTCCATTCTGTGTTAGTCTTCGACTTTTCGCGCTGCTTCCTCAAGCCATGCATTAATTCCAACTGTGGCCAGTATTCCACTGCGTAAAAAGAGGGCACTGATTAGGCGCCGCACTTTTAAATCCGGTACCACAAAGAGAGAGAGAAAGACAAACGGAAAGACAGGGAGGTTAACTACGCAGCGCCGGGTATGCTACCCTACACGTGGGAAGGGGAACGGAGGGAGAGATAGAAAGGGGAGAGAACAAAGGGAGATGATCACTTTTCCTCATGTCCGTTGGCCATTACTTGCAAGGTACACAGGGCACACACTGATAGTTCACAACCTTGCCCTAAGTCCTGAGTCCTTCAAGAACTTGAAAAGTGCCTTCAAAGCTGTCTTCTGCGATGAAAGCTTACTCCAAGGACCCAGAAACTTGGCTTCAGAAAGGGGCTGAGGATCTAAATGGCGGAGTGTTGCAGCCAGGAGTGCACGCTCACGCTGAAACCAAGGGCAGTTACAAAGAAGGTGTCGTATAGTTTCGTCGCCCCCAAAGATCTCACACGCAGGAGAGTCTGCATTGCGATTAACACGATGACACTTTTGACGGTACCACAAAAGTTCCAACGCAATGTATGGACGGCGTTTCAGATACAGCTTTCGCTGTAGAAGGAATGATTATCGAAAACGCGATTCATTCTCTATTGAGGACTCAAGCGGACTTCGAATGAGGCACAACTTCACCCTTCAGGTATGATAATTTACCGCCCACTGTAAGACACCTGCATAGGCGAGAGCTGTGTTTCCTCTTACAGAATTGATTTTTAACTTCGGTTTGAATTTGTATTAGCATGCTGTTGACGCTAGAAACATTGCATTAACTTTGACACTCTGTTAGCATTTGTTAATAAAATGTTGGCAGGAAGTTACTTTCTTCTATGTACTGTTGTCAGTAGAAAGTTATTGTTAAACAACTGTTACAATCTGAGCACATTTGTTAATACAAAGCCGGTTTGGTTTGGTTTGGTTTATAGGGCTTAACGCGGCAAAGCGACTCAGGCTATGAGGGACGCCGTAGTGAAGCGCTCCGGCAATTTCGACCACTTGGCGTTCTTTAACGTGCACTGACATCGTACAGTACACGGACCTCTAGAATTTCAGATTCATCGAAATTCGACCGCCGTGGCCGTGATCGAACCCGCGTCTGTCGGGTGAACAGCCGAGCGCTATAACCACTGAGCCAGCACGGCTGACAATACAAAGCTGGTAGAATGTTACTTCTTTGCTTGTACTCCTGTAAGTAGAAAATCGCTTGAAAATCTTGCAGCAGTTTGCCATATTGAGAATTAAATCACCAATCTGTAGCTGTTTAAAATTAATAAATCTACCTTTTTCGCATAACCGTGACGACTTCCTTATTAAGTGCATTGTGAGATTGGTGGCAGCTAGCTAATAATCTCGCGAAATACAAAAATCTTCCAGATTATTCGTAGTAAATGCATTTAAAACGAAATTAAGATATGAAAAAAGGTTTAAAAAGAAGATAGATGCATGTAAGTGTAGACGACGTAGTAGCGCATGAATGAGTAAAGGCAGAAATTGGTTGGGAGGATATGAGCATGGTCGTCAGGTTGTTGAACGAGACCTCTTCCAACGGCAAGTGCTCGCTCAAGCAGCAGCTGGGTAAGGCCATCTGTTAGGCCCCCTCGTAGTCGTGGAATAGGCCGTTCAGCACAAGTACCAGAACACTGAACTGTGGTGGCACCATGATGTCATTCCGGACAATGCGCAGAGCGTTGCTGCAGGGGATCCCAACAGTCAAAGCGGGCCACGGTTTATTTGGTCGAGAAGGTGACGCGTGAGTCCTGGAAGTCAGACACAATGTCATTCGCCTGCAGGAAGTTGATTCCCAGGATCAAGTCTCCTGAAACCGTAGGGAGCATGACAAGTTCAGCAACGTACGCGAAACCACGAATTCAAACTCTAGCCGTGCACTTGCCTACAGGGGAAATTAGGTGACCACCAGCGGTGCGATTGTGGGTCGCCATCCATTGTGTCAGTACCTTTTTAAAGCAAAGCAGCAAGGACACTGCTCATTACAGAATAATCTGCACCGGTATTAAGTAGCGCGGTAATCTCAGTGCCATCAATTGTCACAAGCAAATCGGATGTAGCGTGTAGGATACTTTCGCTGCCTCTGTCCAGGTATCGTCGGCTCGAGCGCTTCGCGATGGAAGATCTTCACACGTCCCGATGTCAGCGGCTTTTCTCTTTAAATTAAGTTTGTTTTTCGACCTTTTAGCTTCTTTTCGTTTTTTATTGGCTTTAAGCCCGGTAATGTGTTGCTGGTCCGGACACTCTCTCTCTTTCATATAGTTTTTTTGTATTTTTTTCTGAGAGGACCAATAAAGGGGAAAAAAAAGGACCCGTGCCTTCCGAAGTAGACAAGCTTCTTTTGGATAAAAAAAATGTGAACTGGTGGATTTGGTTCTAAACTATGAACGAAAAACTGTGCGCAGTCACTTTCTTGTTTCCCTGTAGGAGAGAACTATAACTAGACGTCGTTCAGGAAAATACAATTATAAAAGAAAAAAGAAAATTTTTACAAAAATTAGAGAATGTCAAGCGCAAACTCTCGCGCGTGAGGGATTCAAGGGTAGAATGAGAAGCAACGGTAGTAGCACAATATATAATGTGAAGAATGTGCACGGAATGTAATTATCTTATCCATTCATGAAATTACTATAGTCCCAATTTTCACGTTGTCCTGATTGCATGTTGACACAACTTTTTTCTGTGTGATTATTTTGTGCATTATGTTTAACTTTGTGTCCTTGCCCCCACGTCCAACATGGTAAGCAGCGCTAAGTAGGTAAATAATGTATTTGTTCTCCTTGCGTCATGATCATACAGACTCGAATAGAAAGAAAGATATTGTGGTGCGGATGGCCGGCAGGGCCGAGGGCGGGAGGCAAACATGAGTCCAGGGAGGACACAAACACATGGAGAACGCTTGCGATAGAGTCATCGGGCGGCCACCGCAGGGGGGGGGGGGGGCGGTTTCGCGCGTTGAAGGAGCAGCTGCGCAAGGACTCTGACGCTCGTGCTCCTCGGATTTTTCAGGCACGAACGACGAGACGGAGCAACGGCGGCCGTGGCAGCCTTATAGATTGTAGCGACGGCGACGAAGAATACGACGACGCCGCCGTATTTTCCTCCTCATGAGCTCGTTAACAATCCCGCGTTAAAAGACTGCGGTAGCGAGACTGCCATTGGGCATCGCATGGGCAAAGAGCGTGCGAGGTGTCCTGTTGTGATGTACGCACACACAAAGGTGAGGCGATGCGGCAGCGCGGCCTTGCTAAGTTTCGCATGTCACTGTACGGCGGCGCGCGGACGCTCGTGTTCCCAAGGCACAGCACAGTAAATGGCATGAAAGCCAAGTAGCCTCCTATGGCTATGATCGTTGTGTAGTTTCTGTTCTGATCGCTTCTCGGCCATTTGGACTGCTCGGCCTGCTGTGTTCCTGCGTGCGTTCCGGCCGCCGGCTTGCGTCGGTGGCCGGTGTTCGACCACCAAGAGTGATCTTTTGTTCCGGTGCCCTTCGGCTGGCGGGCGCCTCAACATGGTGAGCCAGCCACCTACAAAGGCCCTTGCCTTTGATGTCGTCGTCCCTGAGGGGGCTAGTCCGGAGGATGTCGTCGATGCGACAGCCTCCGTAGTTCGTTTGGAAGAAGTTTACAGTGTCCAGCACTTCGGTGGACGCAACTACCAAGTTACCGTAAAGAGTGAAGCCGCCATGGCTGCAATCGTTGATGCGTCTTGCCTTATCATCGGCAACGAACGCGTCCCCATCGTTCCCCTGAGCCCCCAAGTGACTCAGGTGACTGTTCTTTTTCTGCCCGCCCGAGTACCAAGTGATGCCCTTGCCAAGGCTCTTTCTCCTTATGGCAAGGTGCTGCACATAAGTCGCGGCATCATGGGGTCGCGTCCCACTGTCACCACCGGGACGCGGTATGTCCGAATTGAAATGAAGCCCGAGTCGCCCGTGCCTAACTACATCAAGGTCGCTGGCCACCGCGTGACATGCGATTACAAAGGCATGCAGCGTGTTTGTCGACGTTGTGGGTCGACATCACACTTCAGAGCACAGTGCATGGCTCCGTTCTGCGCCCGCTGCGGCGTCTTTGGGCACCAAGGCCAAGGTTGTGTGCTGCCGTGTCGACGTTGTGGTGATCCACACGCTACCGTGGCATGCGCGATCAAGCCCTCGTACTCTGAGGCTGCGGCCCGACCTGCACCTCCACCGGCTGCACAGGCAGCCGATGAGGCCATCAAGGAACGCGGCGTTTCCGACACCAACGGCTTTGTGAGTGGTTCCTCGGCGTCTCTGCATGTATCGGTGGAGGAAGCGGTGCCTACGGCTGATGCGTCCAGTGATGCACCTCGCAAGCCGGCATTAAATGTGCCTGCTATGTCAGCCTCAGTCTCTCCAAGTGTACCTGTCGCTACGGAGGCCGAGCCCATTGCGCTCCTGCAGGTCTCTGATGCTGGGGACGGGCCGCTCTCGCAGCCTGCGCGGCAGTCCGCAGCCAGCGTTGCGGTTTTGAGCGACAACGCCAGCGTATCTGAGGCCGATGGTGACGAGAGCAGCTTGTCGTCCTCAGCTTCTTCAGTCAACCTCGTCATCGACGAGACTATCATCGTGCCTGGGCAGGAGCCGAGGCCGGCGTCGTCATCTCCTTCGTCATCGCAGTTTAGTGTCGGCACAAATATTTCGCCTGGGCAGGAGCCAAGGCCATCTCCTGACGTGGAATCTGTGCAGTCGTCGTCCTCTTCTGCATCGAGGATTAGCGCCAGCACTTCTAGTACTCTCTCTTCGGATGTTGAGATGGTCACTTTGAGCTCCAGCTTAAAGCGTCCACATACGTCGACTACGGATTCGGACAACTCTTCTGGTCGGGCAAGGAGGCCTCGTGCCTCCTCTGGTCCGGCTCTACAAAAAAAGTGAGATGGTTTGGCGCCGTTCGTAGCGCGCATTGTATTGCTTAGACATCACAACTCGTTGTTTTTTGTTTTTTTTTCATTACCAAAATGGCTACACTTAACATCATCACGCTTAACGTGCAAGGGTTTCGCAATGTTATGAAGCAGACCGAGGTGGTCGCTTTCGCTCGTTCATCGGGCTGCGATATCCTCTGCCTGCCAGAAACTAAATTTTTTCGCCTCAGTGACGTGTTGGAATTTAAGCGTAGGTTTGGTATCGATGCTTTCTTTTCGTACGCTAGCACGCGTTCTAGCGGAGTTGGCGTTCTTGTTCTGAACCGAATACTTCTGCGAGACCATCATGTTACCTACGATGCGCTTGGACGCGTGCTGGCGTTCGACTGCACGTTTAACTCACTTCGTCTGAGACTTCTTTGCATCTACGCACCTGCGCATTCTAATTTGGTAAACTCATTTTATAAAAATCTTGATGTGTATTTTCTTGGAGGACGAAACGTTGTGATGTTGGGCGATTTCAACTGCGTGCTCGATACGGTCGCTGATGTGCAGGGCCCTGGCAGAGGCAGACCAAGCTGGAATGCGCGCGAGTTGCGCCGCCTAGTCAACCAGTTTCTGTTAACGGATGCTTATGAGCTCCTGCATGGCGGCGTCTTTGTGTGGACTTGGCGTCGCGGATTGTCGTCAAGCAGGCTAGACAGGGCGTACGTACCGACGGGCCTTTCGAGGACAGTGGGTGCTGCTAATGTAATTACGCTGCCATCCTCACCAGTACACATATCAGACCATCGCCCCTTTCTTCTGTCGCTCAGGGTTCCGGCGGCTGCAGTGTCTCCTTTCAGACCATGGCGTTTGGATGTACGCATCCTTCACGATGCCAGCACGAGAGAAGGACTAACGCGGGCCTTGCGGTTTTCGGTTGTTGGGGCCGTGCCTGGTGACTGGGATCGTCTGAAGGAGCAGTGGCGTCACCATTTCGCCGCTTCTGGTCGAGCCCTTAGAGCTCGCGTCTCAGCTGAGGTTCGTGTTATGACGGCGAAGCTCCGTATAGCTCAGCGCACCCCGTCGCCATCGGCGCTTATGGGTGCATGGAAAGGGGAACTTTCAGAGCGTCTCCAGCGTCTTTTACGATCATCCTCTCTGACAGCGGCCGCATGGCGTTGTCGGCGCAATCCAACTTCTCATCCAGAGGTGCTTCGGTTTGCACGCCAGGAGCTGTTGTGCGCTCAAGGTGCCCCTGCTTTTACCTCTTCCGTCGGTGCTGTGGCCCAGCCAGTTGGCAGGAATTTCAGTGCGTTTTTCGTCCATTTCAGGGATATTGCTCAGTCGCACTTTTTGGTTCATCGCGATGACGTTTCCGCACACCCTTTTTTTGCATGCTTGCCGCAGGTTGCGGATGAACTTCATGATGGCCTTATGGCTCCGCCAACAACAGATGAAATCAAGGAGGCGTTAGATTCCATGAAACGAGGCTCAACGCCTGGGCCAGATGGTCTTCCTGTGGAGTTCTATTTACAATTCTGGCATATAGTAGGCCCCATTTTCACGGAAGTGTTAAAAATCTGTTTCACTCGGAATGTCCTTCCTAATTCATTTAAAAGAGGCCGCATCGTTCTGATCCCTAAAAAGTCTTCTTTCTCGACATGTCCGGCAGATTGGCGCCCTATCACGTTACTAAATACCGATTATAAAGTATTAGCAAAATTACTCGTCCGCCGTTTACGGGCTCTTCTCCCGTCCCTCATTTCCTGCCACCAGGTTTGCTCCATTCCGGGCCGTGAAATACATAGTTTATCTTCTGTAACGAGAGATATCCTAGAGTATACTATACGGCGGCGCGCACAGGGTCTTCTTGTTTCTCTAGATCAAGAGAAGGCATTCGACTTTCTAGAGCATGAGTATCTTTACGGTACACTGGATGCTTTCGGTTTCCCACCTTCTTTAGTGCTACTTATTAAAGAGATGTACAGAGATATTTCAAGCACTCTGTTCCTCGATGGCTGGGAAAGTACCGCATTTGATGTTGGCCGCGGCGTCCGTCAAGGTTGTCCGCTCTCCCCTCTTTTGTTTGTCTTAGCATTAGAGCCTTTCCTTTTGGCAGTCAATCACCATTCTCTCATTAGCGGTCTGGCATTGCCAGGCAGTGAGAGTGTACGCGTCACTGCTTATGCAGATGACATCACGCTATACTTAGCTGATGAACGCAGCCTGCTCGAAGTTTTAAAAGTTTTTCGTGAGTACGCCTCCTTGTCGGGGGCTGCTCTTAATTATTCCAAGAGTCATTACTTTTTTGTAGGGTCACCTCAGAGACGTATAACGAGTACAATACCTTTGCAGTGGTGTGAGCAGATGCGCATTTTAGGAGTGACCTACGACTGTGCTGGAGTATGGGATGGTATGTGGTCTTCGGTCGTAGAGGGTATTACAGCTCGTGTGCAGAGGGCACAGACCTTTGACCTTCCTCTGCTTGAGAGGCGCTACCTGGTTCAGTCGGTCGTGTTGGGTGCCTTTTGGTACCTTTGCCACATTGTTAAACCACCCCTGCGCGTCATAAGGCGGGTGCAGACTACAGTTTTTTCTTTTTTTTGGTCAGGCGGAACCGAGCTTGTGGCTCGTGCTGTTCTTGGACAACCACGTGAGAGAGGTGGTTTTGCCTTCCCAACGTTGACCATCACGTCCTCACTGTTAGCATTGAAGTGCATGCTGCGTATCCTGCTGGGGGACGCGTCTCCGGTGCGAACCCTGGCGCGGTACTTTTTGGGCCCTTCCTTGCGCTTTTTGGATCCCTCGGCCCCAGTTAATCATGGTCCTCAATCAGAGAAGCCTACCGCTATATATACTACGGCAGTGGCCTTTTTCAGGCATGCAAGCGCAGTAGCACCTGACGTCAACATCCTTACAGACCGTGTCGTGAATATTATGGGCTCGCTGTTGTTGCCTGTTGTGCCGGCGGCTCGCCGCGCACCGATGCGCCGCGTTCAATGGGCGCGCATAACATCGACGCCTCTCCCAGACCATCTACGTGACTTTGTGTGGAAACTTGGTTGGGCAGTGCTGCCTACTTGTGATCGGCTGGAGCGGTGGGGCGTTTTACGCTCCAGTACCTGTCCGAATTGCCCGCTTCCGGAATCTAATCGCCATGCTACAGTCACCTGCATGGTAGCACGTGTCTTTTGGCGCGCCGTTCATGCGGGATTCCGTGGGCAGGGCATTTCGAGCTTTGTCTCCCGCGGCCGCTTCCCCAGCGGCCGTTTTGCTCGCCTGTTAATTGTTGCAGGTCTTTTTAGTTTATGGCGCAATCGATGCACCGCGGTCGCTGGTGGCTTTCGACGCCGAGCTGTGTGGCCAATACTTGGCCGTCTTAGAAGAGAGCTGATCAGTTTCTTGTCAGAGGAACTCTTTTTCTTGGGAGAGGAAGAGTTTCTCCGGCAGTGGTCATGCCCATTCATTTCTGTTAACAATGAACGTCTTGTTCTGGTCTTTAGACCAAACTGGCGCTAGGGTCTTCTTCTTTATTCCCCTCCCCTTTTTTTTTCCGTGTAAGATTTTTCCGGTATCACTCACTGTTAATAATCATGCCATGCCGCTTTAAATCGCACACAAGAAATTCCTGTTAGTTATTCAAAGATGTTTTGGCACTCTAATTGGCTCGCCTTACATGCTGAGCGTCATGTCAACTTGTGAATGTCAAATGTATCCGGTAACCTTGGCATGTGTACATATGTAAATAAAATTTTTTCTAATCAAATGGCATGAACCAATCTATACAGTAGACGGTAAGACGTACAATATGCGAAAGTTAAAAACCAAAACCAGAGGAGGTGACCAACATTATCATAACTATTAGTTTTGCGAAGCAGTTAATTAATTAAACTTAAAATCGAGGGCGCCGACCAAAAGTAAAATAAAAAACAAAATTACTTACGGGAGCCGAAACGTCGTTTTTTGTTTTTACTTTAGGTCGGCGTCCCCCTCTATTAAGTTTTAATATGATTGTCCCCTACCAGGCGAGATTTCGTCCAACTCTTTACTTCACGCAGGTAATTACAGAGAACTAAGTAGAGAGTGCAGCCGTGCAGCGGCCGCAGCTTTCCGCATGACACCAGCTGCCTCGCCTGTGTCTGCCCGCTTTCCAGAGCTTCCGTTTGCGGTGCTGTGAGAAGCAGATGCTTGAGAGTAGTCACATTTTTTTTTCAGCTAAATTATTTTAGGTCCACTGAATTCGTAACTGAAAGAAAATACATCGTGGTTTTTGTGGACCAAGCAAGCGACCCAAAGAACATTACCAATTATCTTTGAAAGCACTTCATATCAGGCTACCTCAGCGACGCCTTTTCGTTCGCTGAAAAGCAGTCTCAGTGCTGCGTTGCGGTGGTTCAAGAGGTGGCGGCTTTCTTCGGCTTGTATTTGTATAATGTGTGGACCAGAAAGTATCGTGTTTATGTGACCGAACACAGAAGGTGACAGATGGCTTCTGCGCTGAGCAAGACATTCTTCAGCGGATGGAGTTCTCGAAAACTGGACTTACATACCACGCCCAGCAACAGCCAGTGTGGTCGACTCCCGATAGAAGAAACAGCTTGCCCTGATTGCTAGCGAAAGTAAATATAGTTGTCCGCCGACCGTAGTAGAGCACGCGAACTCCGTGCCGTCTGCACTCCGCAGCACGCAGAACGAGGTCTAGCGGCGGCGCCTGGTTCGAGATAGCGCATCTCGTAGCATGGTTTGGGCATCAGAGATGCGCTATTTCAAACCACGTGCAGCCGTAAAATGTCACCGTGCAGGCTGCAGAGCGCAGACTGCACAGAGTTCGAGCTCTGTAGACAGGTCTATGGTGGACTGTACGTAACTGGAAAATGACTGGAGGATGAATGAGAGCTGCGCATGCATTTAGGCGCTACTGTCTACCGGTGCTTCAAATACGAATACGAATACGGTTTATTTTCATGTTTGTACAAAACATGGGGAGATGGAAGAAATAGCTGCTGAACAGCGACTTGAGAGGCTCCCACCCCCTTGTTTACATAGGCAACAGCATCTCATACAATATACATATACAGATCAGCATACACACACACAAAAAAAACGTTTTGATGGATATTTTATACAATACTAAAATTGGTGAAAGACAATTTCCGTGAAATGTATAAGTACGAAACGCAGTGTAAGTATGCATGATTGAAAATACTTCAAAGATTTGAAAGAACAGCAGTTATAAAGCCAAACAGAAGAATTAACAGGCACACACAGCATGCAGATCAAACCTGAAAAAAATTCCATAAAAGTAGTGCATAGGTAGTACAATTGTAGCATTTGAAAAAGAGAAAAAAGACGAAAAAAAAGTAATTACCCTTTTCTCAAGCCTATGCCTAAACAACTATAGGAATAAATATCTGAATTCTGTTTTCAAAATGCTCATAACATCAATTTATTTACGAAAAAAATACTTTAATACACTTGGTACTGTGTGTCGTAACATTTTTTGACCATAATTAGTCGGTAACAATGAACTTCCCAGTGCTCAGGATATCTAGTTGTATAATAATGGGTATTCATTTGCAAGTTTACCAGATTAGTTATGAGATTAATGCCTTGTTTCTTTTCATCCCTTAACTTTTTAGAAAGATGATAGTTATACAAGTTCTCTATATTAAGTAGTCAAAACTTTCTAAGCAAGCTGTCTACTGAGTAGTCTGGTAAAGAATCTGCAATAATCCGGATTACTTTATTTTGCATTACCATCAGTTTCCTGATATTTGTTGAGGTTGTCTTGCCCCACACTAAAAAGCAGTAATTTATGCACGATAAAAACAGTGAATGATAAATTAGCAGTCTTGTGCTTATAGGAAATAGGTCTCGATGCCTGTAGATTAATCCTATAGTGCGAGCTAGGGTCGTGATGACATGATTAGTGTGCGAGTCCCACAGCATGTGCTCTGAAGAAATTACGCCTAGAGTTTTAAATTCTGTCACAATTTCTATCGACTGACACTGTATTTGATGAATATTATTTGGAGCAATGTCTCTGACCTTCGCTCGGAAAATGACTGCTTTAGTTTTCTTGGGTATTTATAACCAAGCCGTTGCAGAAAGACTAATCATGAAGTTTCCTTAAAGTGTTGTTTGCATGATTAACAAGTTTTTTGTAATCGTCACCTTCGAGAAACAGGCTGGTGTCATCTGCGTAGATCAGGAATTTCGTACTATCATCAATGTTAAGAACATCGTTTATGTAAATAATAAATAAATAAGGGCCCAAAATGCTGCCCTGAGGGACACGAAACAAAGTACATTTAAATGTGGAGGTGCTGTTGTTTACTGAAACAGACTGCATGCGAGTACTAAGGTATGATTCCATTAACTTCAAGGCAACACCACGAATTCAGTAGAATTCTAATTTTCTCACCAAAATACCCCGGTTAAGAGAATCAAATGCCTTTGTAAAGTCTATGAAAACTCCCAGTACGTATCGTTTTTCTTCAAGTTTTTTTAGAATGAACTCTTTTTGCTGAAGCAGGAGAAGTTCGGTGGAACAATGTTTCCTAAAACCGTATTGACAGTCAGTGAGGATGTTATGTTTATCTGTAAATAAAACCACACCTGAATGGATGGCGTTTTCAAGCACTTTGGAAAAAATTGGTAAAATCGAAATTTGTCGGTACTTTGCTAAATTATTTTTGTCACCTTTTTTGTGTAGAACACAAACCTTTGCGCACTGTAGCTGTGCCGGAAATATTCCACTTGACAGACAAAGATTGAAAATATGGGCAAGTGGGACAGCAATAATGTCAGCAATGAATTCAATCTGTCGGACTTGAATGTCAAAGATATCACTGGAGATAGTATTTCTTAATTTCATGATAATAGAGAAAACTTCCGTTTCTGAAACTGGTCTCGAATAAATTGTCTCAAGACAACTGCCAGTCAAGTATTGGGTGCAGTCTCATGACGGTGCAGGAAACTTCAAGTTTACTAGTTAGTCATTGAAAACATTAGCTAGATCAGTTCCTGAAATCGTTGTGCAATTCACAACCATTTCATTAATTCCTTTTAATGCCTGCACGTTTCGAAATATTGAGTTTAGTTTTTTCCATGTCACGGCCGCGTTTTTGGATGATCCTAAAAAAGATTATTGATATAGTTATCTCTGGCATGCTTAAGTTCCTTGTTTAATTTATTACGATACTTCTTAACTGATTTAAGCAGTTCGGTATCCCGTTGCTTAAGAAATGATTGGTACATTGTATACTTTGTTTTTATTTTAGCAAGTAAATCTCGAGTAATCCATGGTTTTCTGATCTTTTTAGATTTGGAAGGATTCAAAAATGGAAAGCTTGTTTCGTAAGCAGTTCTTAACAACTTCAAAAAGATATCAAAAGATATGTTTGCATCAGATGAAGAAAGCACGTTCTCCCAAGATACAGTTGATATTTTTTGGCGGAGATTTTCCAAGTTTCTGGATGAAACATTTCTTGAAGGGATCGGAAGGCTAGCTTCTTTTTCATGATGTGGGATGACTACATATACAGGTAAGTGATCGCTAAGATCGCAAGCTATGACTCCAGATGCAAAATTTTTGATGGAGGAGCTGAGGAGAAAGAAAGCTATTAGCGTCGAAGACGTAAAAGTAATTCCAGTTGGAGAAGAAATAACATTATTTAGGTCATAGCTCTCGTATAACCATATCATTTCTTTTGACTCACGAGTATTAGAAGTTAAGTCATAGTTAAAGTCCCTACCACAAATTAAGTTAAGCTTATTAGTTATGCAGTATTGAAACAGAGTTGCTACGGAAGCACAGAATGTAGCGTGATCACCATTAGGGGGTCGGTACACGACAGAAAATACATGGTTACAGATTGCTATTGTTAACATTTCGCATTCAGATTTCGAAGAGGTGCAATCAGGCAAAAGGTCACATCTCAGATTTTCTTTCGCTAACAAGGCAACACCGCCACCATGGCGTAAAGAGCGATTCAGGTAGAACACCTCATATCCGGGTATTGAAAAAACATTGTCATTACTAGTATACCAGGTTTCTGAGAGCATAATGACATCAAAAGAAAAGCCAATCGTATCAAAAATAAATTTAAACACTGATGTTTATTTCTGGAAGACAGAATATTCAAATGAAAAACCTTTAAACCTTTGAGCCGCCTACTACCAAGATGCGACTTTAGTTTGTCAGGAGTAATATGCACAAATAGGTCGCGACACTTGTAGAAACACTTATGCAAGGGTCATCAAGTGATTTTTAGACTTGATAGCAATGGCTGTGTCACTTTCTTTCTGTCTAACGAGAACTTTGTCGCCACTCTGCCAAACGAAGCGATAGTTCTTGTCACGTGCCCATTGCTTTGCCTCCCAGAGAAGTGCTCGGGTTTGTTTAGTTAGATTATCTTGGATGTACACATTTTCAACTTCATATGCATCCTTCAGTTTCTTTCGGTTTTTGAACCAGTCATCACGAACAGCCTGCCGAGCGAAGCGAACAATGATTCCAGGCGTCTTATCGGGATTGCATGGCAATCGGTGAATTGCTGTGACGTCACTAGTCGTAAGCTGCGGAAGCTCAAGAGAAGTAGCACAGGCGTTGACTTTGACAAGATCTTCGTGATCTGTTTTTTGTATGACGTGAATTTCTAGATTTAACTTCCTGTTATGTCTCTCTAGTTCGTTGATTTCTTCCTTGATCTCCTCAATCTGTCCATTGCTTTGGTTAGTCTCAAACTGTTCAATCCGCTTTTTCATATCAGCCAGGCTATGGTCACGTTGGCTAAGCTCAGCTAGCGCTTTGTCAAACTTTTCAGACATCAACTGTACGCTTTCTTCCATAGAAACAACAGTGTCTGAGCGACTTTACTTTTTCTTGAAGTTCTGCAATCACAGGAATTTTAACGCCCCGACAGGTTGGGCAACGCCATTGTTTTCGAGCAGATTCCCCCTTTGGTATTTACGTTCTTTCTGAAATGCCTGAACAAGAACCCAAATGATACGAGCAAAAGCACTCTTTACACACCATGCAGTCATCATCAGGTTCAACAGATTTAACACTCAAAGCATCTATCGTCCTGCTCACTACCCATCTTCACAAGCCACAGGGCAGTGGTGCAGCAGCACAGGGCAACAGATGTATGATAGGTTCAAGTGTTCAGTGACAAACCTGTAAGTACACGAGCAGTCAGAGATGCGCCTTTTCTGTGCCACTGCAGCTGCCCATGTGCCCAGCCAAGTCGATGGTAGCTTCTTATATAGCAGCAGAGGCGAAGCGCAGAACTCCGGCGGTGGCCGATGTGCGCAGGTCCAGGTCAGCTGGGTGTGACTGAAGCAGCAGAAAAGCCCAGTTTATCACAATCCGGTCAAGAAGTGCGATCTGTAAGTACACGAGCAGTCAGAGATGCGCCTTTTTTGTGCCGCGGCAGCTGCCCATGTGCAGCTGCATCTCTGACATCTCTAACTCTAATATCTTTAACAAGCTAGAGAAACCTCGAAGCCGCACGAAACAACTGCCGGCGGATATGCCATGGCCTCCTAAAGGGTTCCTCTGCGTCAGGAGCAGTAGCGGAACCAGGCTGCGTTCCGCTAGATGTGATTGCCTCCCACGAAACTATGCATACCCATCTCCGCCATTGCCAAGCTGTGCAGCCGTTCCCCCTCCCTACTATTAATCAGCCACAGAAACTTCTACCTATTACCTTTCCCTCCTGGACACTCTCGCCGCTAAAGGTGAAGAAGTTTATTCCAGGTGTGCATGCAAAGAGCTGCATGCCACAGGCAGCGCTTTTACAAGCTAATTTCGCCTTCATAGCCGCCGAATATACGCAGGATACCCACATCTTCACTGACAGTATAACTACTAGAAACACCTTCCTGTGTCATTTATGTGCCCTTAACAAGCCATATCCTATCTTACCGACTGCAGCGGAAGACATTCTCCACGACAGCTGAGTTTCACGGCATTAAAAAAGCTCTTTCCTATATCTTGTGCCGAACCCCCGACCGATCTGTTATCTACACGGACTCTAAAGAATTTCTGCATATACTGTCCAACCTGCTGAAGAAAAGCAATTAAGAGCTCGTTTCCCATGACATCGGTTATCTACATCATTTGGCTATTGCCGCAGGCCTCTGCGTAGCATATCAGTAATACCAGCACACTGTGGCATTTTGGTCAATGAAAAAGCAGATCATGCGGCCCGTAAGGCTACCAACATACGGAACTTCTTCACAAAATCGGAGCGTTCCAAATGGCTAAAAGATTTTCCTCAGAGCTCGCCGACACTTTACCACCAATTTCTTTACTCAGGCAACCAACATCATAGATCAAGAGTCCCAACCGGAATTCTTCGCGACCTAGAAACACTTTTAACACCGACTTCGCCTGAACGCTTCGTTTACAAAAGGCTTGCGATACCGTTTCAGTCAAACGAACAGTCCCCTTTGTGACCACTGCGGCTCGATTGAATTTGTAGATTATATCCTTTTTGAGTGTCCTGCATATGCTGATGAGCTCTCCACAATGCCTCTAGCAATGCACAGTGTTTAGGCCCCTTAGCATGTCCTAGGCAACAGAGGCATGCAATGAACTTTTTTTGCGTATTTAAAGAAAAGTGGGTATCTCGACAAGCTCTAATTTCATCTAGAATGTTGCCCTCATGCATTCTTCTAGCAAACATTTGTTAGCCCATGAATCAGACTATGCACTTTGTCATTTCATATGTGACATCATTTCTCGCCGATGTCTTTTGTAGGCATTCAATGGCCGTCTTTTATGTTCTCCCTTTTCTCTCTTTAATTTAACCTCACTCGCACTGCTCTCCTTCCGTCTTTACCTCCCAAATTTCCTTCCCCACGCATATCAGCATGCCAGCGATTTTTAAACGTCGGATAAATTCTCTGCTTTTTCATTAAAAGGTTTCTCACTCTCGCTTTGACGCCTTGTTCGAAGTGAGGTGCAATGTGCGTGCGCGACGCGAACGTTTCCAGAGAAAAGGCATTCTGAAACACTCGCGAGCAAACTACGCAGCTCTGAGAAACGCCGCTTAGCGTTCTTTGAATCAACTACATTGAGAACAAGTTATGTGACAAAACTATGAGAGCTGTGTGATGCCGCTTGGTTCGTTATTTCGAATGAACAGGAGCAGCGTGCGAAAGGTAGACCATATGAACGAGTAGTGATTGTAGCGGCATGCGGCCTTTCGTTCTGATGCTTGAGCGTTTACTGGATATTCTAAACACTGCCCGTTAACAAGGGAAGAGCTGGGGCTTGTTGTTGTTTCATGAAGAGAAAATCACACTTAGTGGTACAGAACGACGTGAACACAGACAAATGCGCTGCGTATGTCTGTGAGCGCGATTTCCTCAGTACTGCCCGTTCTTGGTCGCAGTCACATCAAGGGCTAATATTTTGAATATCTTGTGGCAACGAAACAACGATTAAAAACAGCAGAACCATTCGATGCCAGTGAAGCGGAGGTAGTGACACACTGGAATGTTTGTTCTCATTTTATTTGAATTAAATCAGTGTATTAAACTGTTAAAAACTGTTCTCGCTACAACCTATAGGACGTAAGTTTATGATAACATACTTGATTGTTATTCTGTTAACGCTTAACATCTAGGGCATAGCTTTGTTCCATTGTTAGCGCCAAATCGTAAGCGCCCAAGCCGTCATAAGTTCCCATATTTTTTTCTGTGCGCAGACTGGGAGATCGTGTCCGTTGTAGCGAGAGACACAACGCAGACGGCTGCACCACCGATGGCTCCGTCTCCACCCGCGGAGTCGACCTCCGCGTCGGCGGCGCCTATGGCCCCGTATCCAACCGTGGCGTTGACCGCTGCATCACCTGCAGCGCAGGTTTATGCGGCTGTGGGGCCTACGCCCGATGAGCGCCCAGGCTCCCCTTAGTCTGACCTCTGGAATGAGCCGAAGGCCCGCTTTCTGATATCTATGTACAAGGAACTGGAGAAAAATGTCGGGAGGAAGGGTGGTTTTCGGCAAGTCACGCTACATGGATATTTCAGTGATCGTCTAGCTTCGAGTGGGCATAGTTTTGCATGATTTCATGCAGTGAAGGCCAATGTTTGATCAAGTCTGTGCTTTTTGAGCAGCTGATAGTTTTCTTGCAACTGTCAAATCATGTGTAGCTTTCTGCGTGCTCAGTCGTTCGGCGATAGGAATTATAATGCAGCTCTGAAATTAGATCATACACTAAATCTATGAACTTGGTCATGACCAGCATTAGCAGATTCATAGAAAGTAGTTTATAATATCAAGTACATTTATAAACATAGTAAACATGCATGGTTCTTATGTGAAATGACAGTGTTACATGATTTTTGTTCAAGCTCGACATGCATTTAGATGCAAAAATGCAGAGCAGAAGTGTTGTGTTTCCATGTGGCTGAGTTTGTGCCCGTTTAATTCCTTAGAACAAAGAAAGCCTTACGGCAAAAACTTGCCGATTTGATATCTGCCGAGTTTTCAGTGAAACCCACGGCACTGCAGGTGCAAAACAAATGAAAAACCTTGAGCAGGCCTATAAAAGGGACAAGGCAAAAAATGGTTGTTCTGAACATTCCAGGACGTCGTCTGAGCATGAAGAGTGAGTGTATTAGTCTATTTCCTGCTTTGTGCTTTTTCAGGCTTCTAATTTGTCTTCTTTTCACCAGGGAGTTGAGCGAAGTTCTTCAAAAAGAACATGATATAGCTCCAACTGTGCTCCTCGCACCTGAAAAAACAATAGGAAAAAGCAGGTGGGTTCCTTTACTGCTAATTCTCAAGCTGCAGATATTCAGAAGCTAAGCATTCCATTCCTTCACATTGTAGCGACGAAACTGAAGAGGGACCAAGCTCTTTAGACGAAGAGCTGCAGCCGTCAACATTGCCACGGCAAACCCTGCCAGAAAAAAGAAGCACAAAGAAAGTTCGGTACAGGGCCTTCTTGATGAATTCAGGGAGGCAAGAAAAGAAATAGCCGAGAGCTATGAGAACAAAATGACACTTCTTGAGCGCCTCATGACGGCTCTCGAGAAGGTGGCATCCACTGATAGAGATAATTAAATTTTCATGTGTTCAATCAGACAATGCGTTGCGACACTGCTTTATTTGCAATAGTAAACATGCGATCTTCCAATATTCGTTTAACAAGAACACTGACAGGGGCACGCACTTCTGGAGAATATGAACTCAGCACTGCTTCTGCGCTATGGCCTTTCGCAGGCTTTCGCTGTACACTACCAAACTGCGGTCGACAGTGTCATTTCTACCATCATTCCCTACCTCTTGAGGCTGATGAATTTGCTGAAGCTCGCCGAAGAAGTCCCGTTCAGCATTGCACATGTTGTGTAATACGCATGCACCCATGATGATCAGAAAGCACTGCTTGATGGTAACAGCATCATTCAGATGCAACCTTCTGCACCGCTGCTTGAGAGGGCCGAATGTGTTGTCTATTGCAGTTCTTTGCTGGGAATGGCATTTATTGTATTTCTTCGTCCATACCTGGAATTGGCGCTCAGTGGCTCTATAGGAAGTAAGCAGCCAAGGCAGCAACGGTTATATTGAAAACTAAACGTTTTCCAGATTTGCCTGTCTGGTTGGGTTTGAAGGTTTATAATAAACTGCACATCTCGAACCAAAATTTAACTATAACCCAACGTTTCGAAGCCGACTCGGCTCCTTCATCAGGGGTGACTGAGGGCAGTAGCTAGCGTCTTTTAACTATGGAGTGGATGGGGGGGGGGGGGGGTCAAAGGAACGACAGCTGTGACGCGAAAGGCGCGGTGGAGGGGTAGGGGGTTTAGGCTGTTAGTCACACTGGCACACTGCAGGGAGGTGGTGAATGGCGACTTTCGCTCAGGGACTTCGCTCTTCAACTCCACAAAAAAAGAACAAGAACTCTAGCATCATGGGCTATCATCATTCGTTGTTGCACGAATACACTGTTCTAGATAATAAGCCCATCAAACCTCCAACGAAATTATGGATGCAGTGCACATATTGAAGCTAGGAGAAGATTGTGTCAGCTCTCCCTCGATCGCCCTGACGAAACAAGAACTAGATTATTTGAGCCAGATGTCATGTGAGTAATTTGTCCTTTCTGTTTTGACTTTTAGTGATTTTAGAACCTTTTAAATCGTAGTAGTTTTTACGTTTGTTTGTCGCCATGTTATGTGCAGCCTTGTCTTCGCCCTTTTAGCCTGGCTTTTTTTATTTTCCCCCGCACTGTTTTAGATCTTTAATTCTCCTTTTGGCCTTGGTATTCTCTCTGCAAAATGCCTAAGACTTGTCTTATCGTTCTCATGTTTCATTCATTGCCATGTTCTGAGTTTCAATGCCCTTTTGGCTTTGTTAGTCTTGTTGCAAATTGCTGGTGCTTTGTCTTATCGTTCCCATGTTTCATCCTCCGCCCTATATTGCCTTCCTCTGTTCCTAGCAGTTTCCTTTGTGCGCCGGTGCAGACTTTTCTGCTAGTCATTGTTATCTTATCCCGCGTAGCAATTTCAGCATTCCCGCCCACTTTACGTATAAATAGCGCCCCTTCCTGCAATAAAAATCCAGTTGAAGTCGGCGCTGTGGTGTCTTGTCTTCCTTCGTCCTTGTCTCTGTTCACGCCGTTTTGCATTATGAATTACCAACTAGCCCGATATGCCACTCTTGCTTAAGATTTAGTGTCGGCAACGTCCAGACGATTTCGGTGTAGGCAATGACGATCACGTTTATCTAAATTGCGTGGCATGTGGAAGTCAGAAGTGGGGTTGATACGTTGAAGGGGCCTATATTGACGCTGCGGATCACACCACAAAGACTTGCGCCAGCAGGATTTTGTAGCCAGAAGTCTTGCGCCATCACTGCGGGAAAAGGGCATAGGTAGGAGCAAGGAGGTGGCGGTGGTGCCAAGCGCCGACCTCGCTGCACCGTCAGCGTGATCGTTGCCTGCAAGACCGCACTGAGCGTGTAACCACTGCGTTCCAACATGGTGGCGTAGCTAACAGGCCTCGGGCTGTAATCTGTTCAAGTCGACGACAATCGGCTCCTGAAGGCTTCCTGATGAATTTTTTGATTGCAGTCCAGCGGGAAAGTCACTCAAGATAATCCACGCGGTTGGCGGCTGTTGCGGAATGTAACTAAATGTTGCTCGCAGAGTCGCCAGCTCGGTAGCAGTAGTCGAAGTGTGGAGACTGAGTGTCGACGAAATTGTGGTGCGCGTTGATAGAGACAGGACGCCTATCGCTGATGAGGTGGATGTGACTGAGTCATCAGTGTAGGTGTGACGGGGCGCACTGTAGCATCCATTAATGTGTTAAAGAGCGAAATACTTAAGTGCAGGATCGGAGGTGTTTGTTTCTCTTTTGATGCTAGGGACTGTTGTCTTGAAGTGTCATGCTACGTACCTCCTAGGTAAGGAGGAGGTCGTGACAGTGTGCTGGTGCTGTGATGGCAGTAGGTCGGAAACTTCCTCTATGCAGTATGCTTCGAGTGGATGGTGAGGTACACGAGCCACGAACCGCATCTTGGCACGCAACAACTCCTGGGTTAGCAGCACTGACGCAGATAAAGGTCTGCTTTCTGCTAAAGTACCCACAGTGGAGGTGTTTATGAGAAGGCCGAGGCAGATTCTCAAGGCCCTAGCTTGCATAGCTTCAAGGAGTTTGATATTTGTTTGTGAGATACCCTGCAGATATACCCTGGGGACTATGACAGTGACCTGTAAAATGTTTCCCCTGGAAATGTACAGCTTGTGACCAATGGTATTGCGGTAACAGCAGCTTTCAGCACGCAGCGTGAAAGATCGCGCCTCGAAAATGCAATTGCTGACCTTTTATCTGGCGACATGATGAGACCGCGCTATCTTAAAAACGATTCGATGCAGCCTATCGCCCTCGGAATTCGGGCATGTACAATGCGCCTGTTGCGTCCGGGACACCATACACAGATGTCATCGGCGTAAAGAGAGATTTCAACTCTAGGAGGCAAGCATTCCCCCCCCCCACCCCCCCCCCCCCCCCCCTGAAGTAGTCCGCGAGATGTTCGTTGCAGCGCTATGTCACCTTCAGTTGTTCACATGAAAATCGATCTTTCGTGCAGATAATCACACAGCCAGTTATACATCCGTCCATAAATGCCAATTAATTGCAACGCTGAATTGCCTCATGTGTGACGTTATCAAAGTCTCCCGTCGCGTCAAGAAGCACAGCAATGATCATAGACCCATCTGCTTTGCTGCGTTTGACACAATCGGCAAGGGCAATAGCGTTCTCAATGCTGTGGCGTCCACTTCAGAAACCAAACATGTCGGGAGACAAAATTCTCTTGCTCATCAGGTCCCAGGTAAGACGAGTGTACCACTTTTCCATCAGTTTTTGACGCAGCTGAAAAGCGCAATGGGACGGTAAGTCTTTAAGCCAATTGATGTTTTTCCACGCTTGAGGTTAGATATCACACGCGCACGCTTCCTACATGTTTCAAGGCAGCCGGTCTCCCAGGATGTGTTATAAACTGCGAGCAGCTGAACCTTGTCTTTACTTTTAAGTTGACAAAGGGCAGTGCAGCTTACACCGTCCGGTACTGGACATGATCTTTTATTGGTAGCTGCCGAAGCCGCATGAACTTCTTTAATAGTGAAAAGCTAGACAAGGAAGGCAGTGTTAGGTGATGAGATAAAACTTCGGATAGGCATTGGCGCCGATATGGCTATTAATCGAGAAAAGATCTTAGAAAAGAAAGCCTTCACTACGTCGAGACGAGAAATATTCGCATTTACAGCTACGCACTCGAAAGGATTTATTGACATGGACTGACGACTGAGGCTGCGTACAATGATTCATACCTTAGAATGAGGTTATTGGGACCAAGTTCCCCGCAAAATGATCACCATTACGCCTTGCCAGCTTGTCCAAATGGCGCTGAACATGCTTCTGAGCGCCCCCAAAAACGCTGATATCTTCTCTATAATTTGCCCTGCGAGCTCGTCTCTCTGCTTTGCTTCGAACTGCTCTAAGACGCGAATACTCAGCTCCTACAGTAGCGTACACTTTTGGCAGAGTTGTAGCCTTAGTTCTGGACGTTTTAGCAAGCGCTACAGCATCGATGAAGTTTTCAAAATCGAGATTTCATAATCGAGACTTGTGCTTTGTCAGCGAAAACTTCCCAATTCGCGGAGCGTACAACACGCCTCTGGGAAATTATAAAAGCACCATCAGCCGTAGGTCCAGGTTGTAATCCAGGTTGTAGGTCCAGGTACGTAGGTCCAGGTTGTAATTTAAAGGACTTTCTATGCAGGTGAGTCTTTTGAATCATTCTCATCAACGTCATCCTGGCTATGTCCACTGCAGGGCAAAGGCCCCTTCTATGCCCTTCCTATTAGTCTTGTCATTTGCCAACTGCGACTACCGTATCCCCAAAACATCTTAATCTCCTCCGACCCTCCTCTTTTTCTCACCCCCGCTACTCTTGCCTTTCCTTACAATCCACTGCGTTACCCTTAAGGACAAGCAGTTATCTTTCCTTCGCATTACATGCCCTGCCAAAGCCCATTCCTTTCTCTTGATTTCGACTAGGATGTCTTCAACCCACGTTTGTTCCCTTACCCAGTCTGTCCCCTTCTGGTCTCTTAGCGTTACTCTTATCATTTCCATAGCTCACTGCGTTGTCTTTAACTAAGCCTGAACCCTTTTCGTTAGCCTCCAAGTTTCTGCCCTATAACTGCGTACCGGTAATATACAGAGGCTCTATACTTTTCTCTTTCGCAATATTGGTACATTGCCATGCATGATCTGACAGAACCAGCCATATGAGCTCCACCCGATTCTTATTCTTCTAGTGATTTCCTTATGATGATTCGGATCAGCGGCAAGTACCTGCCCTAAGCAGACGTTCCCCTTCCCACGGGTAGGGTAACATACCAGGCGTCGCCTAGTTAATCTCCTTGCCTTTCCGTTCGTCTTTATCTGTCTCGGAAGACGAAGTTGTTCTGTATGAGAACGCTGCCTTCACGTCTGTGCAATTTTTTGGTAATTTGTGCTATAATCAAGGAGGCACCGCTCCCTTTTTGCCACGGCGATGGAAGTGGAGGCTGCTGTGCCTCGATTGGAACCAGGTGGGTCGGCAGCAGCCGCCCAGAGGAGGCGCCTGCACCGCCAGAGTGACTCGAGCAGCCAGGGCACTATTGTGTATTCGGTGCCAAGTGAAGACTCCTCGTCCTCGGCCGACGACGGTTTCATACCGGTTGTTGGCAAGAAGGCCAAGCGCAGACTGCGTAGACAAGCCGAATCGTCCTCATCGAGCACGTCAACGGTGTCCTCATCAAGAACTCCAACGATCATCACGGCGCGAAGTTCCTCAGCGCATACAGCCTTGTTTGTGCCGTTAAACTCAGCGGACAACTTGAACCTACTGAACAGGCAAGGCATCTCTATTTATCTCGAGAGCCTTGTACCGGGAGGCATAAAAGATGTCAGAATCAACCCGTCCAAACACGTCATTGCCATTGATGTGGTGGAGTGAAGTTCACTAGAGAAGTTAACCGCAATCACAAAACTCGGCAACCTCAGTGTACGCCCCCTTATTCTCCAGGACAGCGGCACTATGGCTGGCGTAATCTACAACGTCGACATCGCCATCTGTGATGCAGATTTACCCATGTTGATCAAGCCGGCAACCAACGGCATTTCCATCATTCAAGTTCAGCGGTTAGGAATATCTACATGCATCAAGCTGACCTTCAAAGGTGACTGCATACCATCGTACATGAAGGTTGGGCACTTTCGTCATCCAGTTCGACCTTTTGTGCCTAAACCACTTCAATGCAGGAAGTGCATGAGGATCGGCCACGTGAGCGGCGTCTGCATCAACTCCATCGTGAGCCCGCGATGCTCCGAGTCACACAGCGGTGATGTTTGCCGCGCGACTACCTTGAAGTGCGCCACCTGCCACGGCCCTCATGACTCTTGCTAGAAAGACTGCCCCCGTCTAAAGACCGAGCGGGCGGTACTGAAGCAAATGGTGCGAGACCATTCTACGCACAAACAAGCCGCCGTAAAGGTGGGACGACGTCGTTCGCGCCGCCGAAGGTCGTCAAAGAAAGCAGTCACATTTGACAATAATGCCCCAAACCCAACTGCAGCTTGTCCGCTTCCACCAAAAACCGTACCAAATCAAGAAAGCCCGGCGCTTGGTGAGGCTGGACCTGCTGCCTCAGATGCAACTTGGCCACCACTGCCAAAGCCTTCTACGCCTACTGCGTCAAGGATGTTGGCGCACTCAGGGCAGTGTGCAGCACCTACGACTGATCCAGCAATGTTAACGTCACTAATGAATGCCATGCGTGCTCAGCTTTCCAGCCTACGCGCGCCAGAAGCAAATAGCGCACTTCAAGTTCTCGACGCGCTACATCCAGTTCTTGCGGCTCTACAGTAGACGGCATCATGGCTCCTTCGGAAATGTCTTTTCAAAAGAAAGTCAAGCAAGCTTTCATTTTCCAATGGAATGATCGTGGGCTCTAGTCCCGGATTTCCGATTTACGGCACTACGTCTACGAGAATCACTTCCCCATTCTTGTGATTTGTGAACCGAAGACCCCGACAATTTTGCGAATATCCGGTTACGAGGCATTTTCATCACCCACGTGCAACAGATCCAGCAAAGTCATCGTCTACATTTGACGTGAACTTACATATGTGCAACATTCAGTTCCTCTGAACGAAGACAATCAGTACGTTTGCCTGACAGTGAAGAGCCGAGACCTGATGTTTACGCTACTGGCGGTGTACTTGGCGCCATCAAGTCGTTTCGACGCCAGAAGGTTGAGTGGTATGATGGCCGCTACACCTGCTCCGTGGGTTATTATGGGTGACTTCAATGCTCATCACACCATGTGGGGAGGCGTTAGGATGGACGTTAGGGGAAGACAACTTGTGTCCTTCGCCTCTGACCATGACCTCCAGTGCCTGAATGACGGAATCCCGACATATATACGAGGGGTGACTTATAGCATCTGCTTGGACTTGACTTTTGTTTCAAAGCGCCTTAACAACAGCGTCCGGTGGTTTTCGGATAGAGAACCCCTTGGAAGCGACCATATCCCAACCTATCTGATTATTACGGGCCATTCCACATTTTCCCCAGCCACGTGCAGGCAGCGCATTGACTGGACAGTTTTTAAATTACTTATGGAGGCTGCTTGCGCAGAGAGCTTCTCTACCGGTCTTGAACAAAAAATTAAATAGGCCATGGAACACGCCACCTGCCCCATTAACCCTGTCGCTAACTACACCGATTTTGACTTCGAATTGCAGCGACTGCGATCACAACGGCACAGGGCAGAGCGCATATACCGACGCACAAAGTCGCGCCTAGACCTAAGAGAAGCTAGGCGCATACAGAAGAAGATTCAGCGCAGAATTCAGGCACTGCAAACACAACGGTGGAGGACATTTTGCCAAACACTTGATCCACGGAAGCCTTTGTCACGCGTTTGGAGTGTAATTCGGGGTCTTCGCACGTACCCTCAACAGCGCTACCCGTTCAAATCGTAGCGCTCCACCAAAGACGCAGAGTGGTTGATGTAGCCGAAGATTTCTGCGCAAGAATAACAGGCCCTCCTAATCCAGGCGCAACGCTGCACTGCAACAATGTTCCACCCTCACTGGATTCTCGGATGGATGCATTATTCTCCATGGAAGAACTTGATGCTGCGCTGGCTTGTTGTAGAAGGTCATCATCACCAGGGCCCGATGGCGTGACGTAATCGCACTTGCCAACTTCGGCCAAGAAGCTCGACGGGCTCTTATGGACACTTATAACAAGTCATGGACTGCTGGCATATTTTCTCATGATTGGAAGACCAGTCGTCTGGTTCCACTTCTTAAGCCGGGGAAATCACCGCTCGACCTCTCATCATACCGTCCAAATGGACTCGCCAGCTGTGTCGGCAAAGTCATGGAAAGAATGCTGCTCACACGCGTGGAATGGTACTTGGAACGATATCAGATTTATCCAACCTTCGTGTCTGGGTTCCGACGGGGCCGCTCTTCTTTCGACAACGTGGTTGACCTTGTAACGTCGGTGCACCACAGCAAAAGTTTGAAAAGATTGACCGTGGCATTGTTTTTGGATATCAAGGGCGCGTACGACAACGTAACGCATCAGGCCATTTTGGACGCAATGGAAGCTGCTGATATCGGAGGCCGCACGTTCAGCTGGATACGCAGCTATTTATCAGAGAGGTCGTTTTTTGTCCTGACTGCGGACGGACCAACGTCCTTACACCGAAATTCGCGCGTAGTCCCTGAGGGTGGAGTGCTGAGCCCAGTTCTCTTCAACCTCGCTCTTATCGGCCTGGTCGACGTATTGCCACAATCTGCTCAGATCTCGGTATATGCAGACGGCATCTGTATTTGGGCATCAGGGGTGACCCGTCCTCTAGTTCGTGCAAGACTTCAAAAAGCGGCATTGATATTGACATCTTATATTCGCTTTCAGGGCCTGAACATTTCGACCGAAAAGTGTTCACTTGTGGCGTTCACACGCAATATAATGTTACGTTACACCATTCGCATCAATGGCGAAGCCATTCCCTATGAGAGAAGCCACAGATTCCTTGGTGTTGTCATCGACAGGAACCTCTCGTAAAGTCCACACATCTAGGACATAAGAAATAGACTAATTTCGATTGTCCACGTCCTCTCCTTCCTCGGGGGAAAGTCCTGGGGCGCATCAGTGCGCTCGATGCTGCAACTGTACCGTTCCCTATTTCTAAGCTACATGCGGTACCGTCTTCCGATATTCAGTTCCATTAGAAAAACAAATATCAAGACTCTTCAAAGTGTGCAAGCGCAAGCTCTCCGTATCTGTCTTGGACTGCCTAAATGTGCATCAGCAGCAGCAACTGTTCTTGTTGCCCGGGAACATCCTGTTACTACATACATTGCTGTTGACACCATGAGAACACATATTCGGCACCTCACACGGGTTCCCTTTCATCACCTGGCAACACTCCCAATAATTAGGCCGCGTACTGCATTCGCCAAAGTCATTGAAGCCCATCGCGTGTATCTTCCATCGCTGTTCACCCCTGCGTCAAGACCGTGCTCACCCTTATGGAGTCTTCATGAACCTCGGGTTCACCTCTATATTCCTGGCATTACAAAGAAAGCTGGTGTATCACTGCCCGCTCTCAAACAACCGACATTGCATTGCCTGCATTCTTACCACTGCCACCGCATACATATTTACACAGATGGATCAGTTCACTCGACCAGTTCTGCGGGGTCGGTGGTGATACCGGCCAGATCCATCTTCATGAAAGTGAAGACGACCTATCCAACATCTTCAACTGGTGCGGAACTCGCAGCCTTACGGGCTGCGGTAGAGTTCATCAGTCACGAACCTCCACATGACTGGACGGTTTTCACCGACACTAAAGCAGCCCTTCAAGCCCTGTAAGCTGCGCTACGCCACGGGTCGCAGGAGCAACTTGTTGCTGAGATCCGTCTACTGTACCACGGCACCGTTTCCAAAGATCATGACATCATTTTTCAATGGCTGCCAGGACACTGTGGTATGAACGGTAATAACCAGGCCGATGCGGCTGCTCGTTCTGCTCACAACGACGGACTTCCAGTGAGGATCCCAATATCGAGACCTGACGCTGCGTGTGGGCTTTGCCCTTTGGCGCTGGAGCTCACACTTTCAGCGAGGAACACGGGAGAGTTTTGCAACCTCCGCCTCAAGGCACTGGACCCTGAACTGCGCCTTCGTCTTCCACGTAACTTAGAACGTCGCGACGCAACACTGTTAAGCCGTTTATGGATCGGTGTTGCATTTACCAACTACTATGCGTTCCGGATGGGGATGGCCGACAGCCCCTGCCTGTGAGAGCTGTGGTTGTGAGGAGACCATCGCTCATCTTCTCTGTGAGTGCCCTGCATTTGCGAGTGCAAGACATACACTGTGTTGTGCCCTGGACCGCCTCGATCCTCGCCCATTAACAGAGCAAAAGATCCTCGGTCCGTGGCCACAGCAGTCGACTGACTGCCCTCAAGGCATACAAGGCACTCTTTGCCTACTTGAGAGCGACTGGATTGAGTGACAAATTGTGACAGCGTTGTGCGTGTGTGTGTGTTATGCATTTTTCCCTTCTCTCTTCCTCCTTTTAGTCCCCTAATCCCTCTTCCCCAGTGCAGGGTAGCCAACCGGAACCCCTTTCTGGTTAACATCCCTGCCTTTCCCTCCTCCTCTATATCTATCTTTTATCTCGCTCTCTCTTTCTTTCTCTATCACTTCCAGCACCTCGCTACCAATTGTAATTTGCTGTTTCCTTTCGAGACTGTTCAGCATTACTTTAGTTTTCTGTATGTTAATTTTAATACCTACCGTTTTTGCTCTGCCTGTCTAACTAATTGATCATGCTTTGCATGATGAATTTTTGCATCAGCGAATTGCAAATTATGTAGTTATCCTCCAACTCTTATCCCCAACAGTTCACAATCCAGAGCTCGGAACAGATCTTGTAAACAGCCGGTGATTAGCATTGGTGTGGTCGTTTCTCCCTGCCTGACACCCCTCCTTAATGAAATTTTATTGCTTGCTTTATGAGGGACAATGTTAGCTGTGTAGTCGTTGACATATCTTTTAGCATTTTCGCATAAGACTTTCTACACCCTGATTCCGCAATGCCTGCATGAATTCTGAGCTTTCCACTGAGTCAAATGATATACAGGGCGTTTCACCTTAGATTTACACAACGTTTAAGAATAGGGTTTTTGAGTTAGAAGTGCGCTGTTTTCGGCATAGCATTGTGAGCTGAGTATTACATCACAGCAGAACTAAGACATGCTAACTAGCATTCTGGTTCACCAATTCTGATTAGTTAACTTTTTAACCATCACTGTTTGGCTCCTCAATTATTGAGAGACGTGCAGCCAACCGTAAATAACATCCATTTCAGTGTTTAGAATTTCAAAAACGCGGTTATCTTCGTCCCTGTGGCGCGAAATTTTCCCTACATCGCCCTAAATTATATGTGCTTTCGAAAGGCTTGCACTCAAAGCATCCTGTCCAGTGCATGTAACTGGTCGAAAACCCAAAAAATTGTTGCTCCACAACACAGAGGGTCAAACCGTTTTCAAAATTCTAAAAACTGGTATTGCTATTACTTTCGATAGGCCACACGCCTCACAATTGCTAAGGAGCCTAAGAGTAATAGGTAAAAATTCAACTATTGAATATTAATTGACTAGCCTGCTAGTTGGTACATCTTAGCTGTATTCTGATGCAGTGCATCGCTGGGAAAGGTATTCCGAAAAAAGCGCTCTTCTAACTCAAAAAGCCTATTTTTAAAAATAGTGCACAGTGTTAGGTGAAACTCCCTGTACAAAGCGCACTGTACATATAGATAATGTTAGCGTTCTTGCAAGCTTTTTGTGCGTGGGGGGTCATAACATTGCATATACATGGTGGCTAGTTTTTCTAGCACACCCTCCACTCCGTCTTTTAAGACATCTGTTGTTACCTGGTCCTCACCAGCTACTTTACTCCTCTGCATTGCTCCTAAGTGTTTCTTTACTTCATCTTTCGTTACTGGCTCGATATGCCATTGCTGTGCGCTACTGCCTCTTTCGTTAAATTTCTGATTACATTGTTTACAGTATAGATTTGTATACAACTCTTCGGCTACTTTGTCTTGACCATATTGCCAATAACATTGCCCTCTTTGTCTCCTAGCGCCTACGTCTGGTTTCTACCTATGCCTACTTTCCTCCGCACTGCTTTTAGGCTACCTGAATTCTTCAGAGCATGCTCGATTTTCTCCATAATAAATTTCCTATGTCGTCTACCTTGCGCTTATTTATGAAATTTTATAGCTATGCCAGTTCATGTTCTGCCCGTACGGTTAGAGCTTTCATGCTTTGGCGTACTTTGATCGTAGTTTTCATCTCCTGAGATACCTTGCCGGTATCCTGACGAACTATTCTGCCGCCTGCATCTACTGCGGACACTGTAATGATAGTTGTGGGATTATCGTTCATTGTTTTAGCATTAAGTTCGTCTTTCTCGTGTTTAGAGCCGAATATCTGCTCTGCAGGGATATTCGGAATTACTCTACTTTCTCTCTTACCGCTAACTCGTTAATTGGCTTCCGGTTCACTAATATCTTCTTTTTTTTCTTCAGGTCCAAGCTAATTCGAGACCTTTCGATTCTGTGGTCACTAGAACGCACCTTTCTGATACCTCAACATCTTGCACGATACCAACGTGAGCACATAGTATGAAGTCTAATTGATTTGTAGTCTCACCATTGGGCCTCTTCCACGTCCACTTCCTGTACTTTCATTTCCGGAAGAACGTTTTTATGATCTGCAAATTAATGCTCTCTGTTGAGCTCTACTACTAATTTCCCCCTGGTATTTGAAGCCTATGCCATACCCGCCTGCCACCTGGTCTACGGCCTGCATCTTGCCTGCCTTCAAACTGATGTCACGTAGTACAGTGCACCACTATTTTACCTACTTCATTGCCGATTACATGTCTTCACAGGAGATTTCAATGCTATGGTCGTTAGGTATTTTTGGATATTGTCACGAAGTGATGACTGCAATCCGGAAAACAGAAATACCGCGAAAATGGCGTGTAAACAAAGCTCTTTATTTGGGCTGACTTGCGCCCGCAATGGCCTGAATCAGTCTGTGGCGGCGTAGGATGCCCGACACTCTCAGCCGTGCTCAATTTAATGCTGATAGCGAACTTTCTAGATGAAACGAGCAAAGGTACTACAGCATTCTGGAACAACATAGAATCGGCTCCACCTGCATGCGATAAATTGAAATAAATCTGGTCGCGTCTTGCATCACAAAATGCGATAAAGCGGCGTACCCGGAGCTTTGCAAATTGAACACAAAAGAACGCAAAGATTCGCGGTAATATTGCTGGTCATTTGACTGAAGACCGTTGATTCGTTGCTGATAGACACTGCAATAATCCTTTGAAATGAAGTATATAAAAACTGTCAATAAGTCGATGATAGGAAGTACAAAAAGCCATAAGTTGGCTCATAAAATCAAAACCGCTTGAGAGAATAATATTTCTTTTAAATTATCAATGGATTCGAGGGAAATGCGACACAGTGATCCATGTGTAATAATTTTTGAGCACGATTTGAAAGCTCATAACACGGACCCACAATATGGCGTACGTATTATTTAAATGTTTTCTGTGGTAACTGTTTCTTTTATTAATAGCAAGTGAATTCAAAACGAAGTTCGCGCCATTAAGAACGTGTGTGAAAAAAGAAAGACAAACGATGCCGTATATGTCGCACCCGGCTGTGTATAGTAAGATATTTGCAATGATGTTTGACATTCGATCGGAATGCCGTAGTACACAGCCTAGATGGAAGCATTCTAAACGCATACTGTAGTGATATTCCCCGCCACCTGTCTGCAGTTATATGCACGAGCTGCCGCGCTCTGTCGAACCAGCCCGACTTAGACACAAAATGTAATCAGCCACACGCGCACCTCTAACAATTAGGAATGTGATCTCCATTAGTCGCGGCTGGAGCGGCTAAAGGCAGGTTTTAGGCAGGCACCGGAAGATTGCATTGCTGCAGGCTGCACTGTCCAGGGAGCCGCTCTAATGATCGTAACGTTACTGTGGGTCCCTGCATCAAGGTGTCCTCGTGCTTCATAAGGTTATGGTGTGGCCCATGTTTAACTCACGATTATTTTGAAGCGACGACTGTCACTGCAGCAGCCAGCCTTCGTACAGGTAACAGGATAACGCAAATTCCTCTATCAGAGTCGTTAGTTTTCTCTAGTTAAAGCATTTCTCCAGAGGACTTGTCCCATACTTTTTGCAATGCGGGGTGCTGCAGCAGCTCGACTAGGAACGCAAGAATATCTGCATAAGGCGAAATCTCGGGAGACAGGTGTCAGAGAGAGAAAAAGCACGCATGCGAGAGAAGGCACTTCATTAGATGAGGATAGCGCGTCAGTCTTCATTAGGTGAGGATAGCGCGTGGGAAAAACGCATCTGGAACTGTTACAGCGCAATCCCTGCCTAGTTATATACCACTATGGCGTTTTCAGTACGCGCACAAGACGGTTTCTATCACAGAATGGAGAACTGTCTTCATCCCTCCACCAGCTGCCGCCTTGATTTCGACCTTTCTCACCCTGCCGTCACCTGCCTTGAGATTACGGCTACGGAGTGCCACTTGAGACGACTCTGTGGCGCAGTGAGCAACTCACGTCGCCAAAGGAAGAAAAAGTAGCCGGCCAGTCATAAAACTTGACACCACTGCCTTCTGTAGGTAGCTTTGATGTCGACGACATCTGGTTGCACTAAGTTGTCACCACCTTTTGGGCCATAAGCATAGCAGGAAAAAGGATTTCACAGCACTCAGCTTATGTCCAGACTGGAGCCAAAGATTTTGCGATGATTATGTGTGATACCTCTGCAAAGTAGGTGACGTGTACATAGTGAGCAAGCCGACGACAGGCGTGTTGAGAAGCATTGAGTTAAAATGCGGCGGAGGACTCCGATCATTCTTTCTCACGTTCCTCCCATGTGTGAAGCGTGAGGGCGTTGAATATCCGCGTGGCCTCCCAGGTCTGGCACCAATGTTCCCAGTTTCTCATTATCTGGACCACTGGTCTTAAGCTTAAGCACAGATCATGCTCCTACAAAATTTGTCCCGCAATCGGATCGGTTGCTGTGCCGGGCCCCTTGTAGCAATGAATCTTCGAAGAGTATTAAAAAAACTTTAGGCATCTTGTGACTCGATCATTGCGATATGAACAGCGCCAATACTCGTACCACTAAATAGCATGGCTCAACCTTTGCTGTAGCCGCCGCGGAGGCTGAGTGGTGATGGCGCTCTGCTGCTGTACCGAAAAACGCGGGTTCGATCCCGGCAGCGGTGATTGAATTTCGATGGAAGCGAAATTCTAGAGGCCCGTGTGCTGTGCGATGTCAGCGCACGTTAAAGAACCCTAGGTGGTGGAAATTTCCGGAGCCCTTCACTACGGCGTCTCTCATAGCCTGATTCGCTTTGAGACGTTAAACTCCGATAAACCAAACCAAACCAAACCAATGTTTGCTGTTCGCCTCGCAGTCTTTCGTCGACGGAACGGGACTTTCCATGGTTCAAGACGTTCAATTTAGCAAAAGTGAAGGGTAGCTTTGTGCTCAGTCATCCTGCGGACAGGTCTGACATCTTCTGCATCTTCTCCCTTGCCGCGTGCAAAAGGCGAGATAAATGTGTATGTATGAGCTGAAGCTAAGCTCTGCACCGACGATCCAAAACCCAGGTAATATGAATGCTTCCTACATGAAGTGGAGGACTTGATGTTGGGCCTCCTTTGGTAATGTGGCACCGTCGTGGTAGTTTGACGGGGCCCGGGCATGATTATAGGCTTCTGTAGCTGCTGGACTAGGCGGTCGGGCCAGTCTTGGCTGCAACCGATTCTCAAAAGGCCTTCGAAATTTAATCGACGGATTGAGTTTCCCGAGGCCGCGTGACCTCGCAAGTAGCTTTCTTCATTGCATGGGTTTCAACTCTCTTGTATAGACTTCTTCTTGGACGGTTTGATGAATGACTCCGAGAGCTCTTATTACATTTTTTGCAGTAGGCCGTAATGCGTTAAATGAGAGGTGATTCGAAGGAGCTGACATATCGTGAGAAGTACCCCGAAATCTGGTGCTGGATGTATGAGCACTGCCACTGCAGGAGTCAGCCTAATTCAGCTTGAATAGAGCTCCAACCGCTAGTGCCGAGCTCTTTGGTGGCTACTGGTTGTGACACGTGTTGCTGTTGCCGAAACTCTATGTGAAATTCAACACCAACGAAGTCGATTTTTTTCTTAATACCGCGAACCCTGCTCTGGACGACAATAGATTTACTCTGGTCTGTGAGGTATATTGATCCTGCCGGCTGGGCTGCAGGCATAAACTTTGACCTGAGATCTGCAGGGCTCAAGTCAGAAGAAATGTAGTCATGCCATGTAGAGTTTGTGACGCGTTCCACCTTGATACTGAAATGCACAAAAAGCTGCCAAGTAATACAAAAGTACCCTTTTGCCAGTATATGTTTACAGCATCAAGTGTCATGTCCTTTTCACAAAAACCGAGATCTGTTAGCTTCACTACCAACCCTCGACCTAATTGTTCAAGCCTTGGGAAGGCGTGTTCCGAATCTGGCGTTAGCTTAGCGTTTCCGGTCATTAAACCGACGTGGCACACACCATATGGATGTGTCAGTTGGAGGTAAGCTCCCGTAGCGATGGCCTTGGCTGATGCATCTGAGGAGATGTACTTTTCTTTGCGCTGTACATGGTAAGTGAGACCGGGGCATGGTTTCGAGGTGCATCCAGCTGCTGGAATACTTGCAAGGGGTTCATAGATTTTCCCAAAAGCTTTTCTCAAGAAGAAGAGGACAGCCCCAGCTACATGTCTAAGCAATCAACTTCCAATAGAGGGGCGTTCCTTGAACTGGAAAGCAAACCCAAATGGTTCATAGAGGCTAGTGACCAATGAGAAAACACTGCGCCGGGGCATTAGTTTCTCTTAGATTGGAGCCTGAAGGTAAAGATATCCTTCTTCGGGTCTCGAGCAACTCTCCGCCTACGTCACGGCGTTGAGGTGGCTGTACTCCATGGCACAGGTTAAGAACTTTAAACTTCTAAGCACGGTCTTCTTACGGGAATGCTTAAAAGACTATAGGTTCAGTTTGAGGCCTTTTTGTGCAACCTAAGCTCTCGAGCTGCCCGTATCTGTTGCGTACGACATGTTAGGCTGATCACTTCTTTGTCTGTGGACATATAAACAATTTAAACCATGGTCGACATAAAAATCACGCTCCTGGAACTCCCTGACACTGGCGCTAAATCTCCTTTTTGTTATATTCTTAGAAGCCTCAAGCTCATCACTCCTGATCAAAGGCATTTCCGAACACATGTGCCTTCAATAAATGCTACGCTACGTCAATGCAGATGTCGGTGCGGCGAAACCACAAAAAGTTTAGATTATTTTGTTTGTGTTCTCGCAGTAGGAAGCAGTAGAACAAGTGTTGAATATCCACGGTTACCGGCCACGGGTTCCTTATAGAATCGAAAGAACAACCTCGCAGACAAATCGTTATGCCTGGTCCAGTCACCAGCAGACTGTTTAGGGACGCGCCCTCAAACTGCACACGGCAATAAGACACTAATCCTGTTTCTCCAGGCTTTTGTGGAGGGCAGGCACAAGAGATGGCGAAGTACGAGCAATATTCTTCCTCTAGAATAGCCGGCGTGGTGGCTCAGTGGTGCCGGTGCTCGGTTACTGACCCGGAAGACAGGTTTGACCTCAGCCGACGCGGCCGCATTTCGAAGGAGGCTAAATGCTAGAGGCCGGTGTACTGTGCAATGTCGGGAGACGTTGGAGAGCCCCAGGTGGTCGAAATCATCCGGAGCCGTCCACTACGGCGTCCATCATAGCCTGTGTCGTAGCCTCCAACCCATAAATCAAACTTTCTCAAATCGCTCGGGCTACCTCGGCGCGTCGTTCTTGCTTATCCTGCCCATCATGTTTCTGAATTGTTACCTCACTTATTTCTCCTTCTTTAATGTTAGTTGCCGACAAGCGAGGTGCGAATGGGTCAGGTCTTTGTTCCTTGGAAGCTAAGGCTATAGTGAGGAAACGGAAGTGGCGCAAGCCAGCTTTTTGATTCCCCCTTGGGCAGTCGATCTGCATGATCTTCAAGCACTTCCTTTCTTCCATTAAAAACGGCCTGCGATGTCGTTCGACGTCTGGAAAAGCGCTTCTGGAATCATCCACATAGCTACATCTTCTGGCAATGGTCAAGTCAGGTTGAAATGTGGGAGTCAACTCTGAACAGCTGGCGAGTTCCTCCTTGTGCAGAAAACGATCCTGGCAAGATTCCAACAAATTAGGGGCAATGAACTGGATTGATGTTGAAGATATGCGTATTATTCATCTTTCACTTGCTCACTTATTCTAGTTCTGATTCTATTCTCATTCTGAGGACATTCTTTCGCACTTCCAAGTCTCTTCCAATTATATTATTCCGACTGCGGACCGACGCAAAATTTGTCACATTGTTAGACCGCGTTGAGTCCTCATACCCCACAACTCCAATGGCGCAGCAGTTAAGCGGTACGTCTTTGCACTGGCTGGTTGCTGTTTCCAACATAGCCACCGGTGGGGCTTGTGAGACCCAGGTTGCTGTTACCGAGCAATGTGTTTTTGTTACTGAAAACGTTTGCCATGAGGCATAAATTCCGAGCAATGTGTCAAGTAACAGCTCCCGCAAGCCTCAATTTTGCATATGTAGTTATTTAGGAAGCTGTATATTAAGCACGTAGGCCTTCTGCCGTCTGAGCCGTTTCTTCTTCAGTAATTCTAATTATTGATGAATCATAAGTTATCACACATCTTCATCCTCACCGTGAAAATGGAGAGGTGGAGGAGAAGGCCGGGATGGCTGACAAGTGAAAAGAGGCAAATCCCCTTAAGCACTACCTGGCAGCTGAGGCTTCACAGAGACGCCGCCGACGCCATTTGAGAGCTTTCGCCTTTATGGCCCTCCCAATGCTTTCGCATTAAAAGGGAGGAGTGCAACTTTTCGAGCACATTTTTTGAGGTTGTTGACACCATCAAGTGTGTGACTTCTACCTTTGAAAACGTTGCTTATAGCTCACCCCAGATCCAGTCACTGAAAAAACGATGTATCAGCTGGTCTGTTGGCTGTTTTCGCACCTTGCAAACTCTGAAGATGTCTCTTCCAAGCAGAAGCAGAATTTCACGCTCTTAGTCTAGATCAGGAATGGATCTAGCCACAGCTCTGATATAAAGGTGGTGCAATGCACCTTCTAGCTATGGAATCCCGTTCCTATTGTTGGACATCTCGTTGCTTTGAATGCGTGTAGGAAAGGATAGTTTCACGGAACCATGAATGTCTTCAGTGAGAAATCCAGGTGCCCTTTTCACTCTGCCACCGTAATTTCAGCACATTTTTTTACCGTGTAGGAAGAACTGTGCCTGTCGAGCCCAAAATGCTGAATAACTACGTTCTTGCAAGAAATCTGTTGTTGTTGTCGCCTAGGCAGGTATTCACCTTTGCAGCTATCTGGGGCTGACTGGGATCACTCACCTTGAACATACACATATTACAGGAGGACCTGCCACAGTATACTTCACTGCACACTTCCGTGCATTTATAGGACACTCCAAGATATGATACTGGTCAGGTGTCTTCCGAATTCTGCCCGGAAACACCAGGTCTATTCCTGGCAATGCCTGGTTAGTGCTGGAGCATGCCTATCACTACCACATTCCGAACACTTGAGAAATTTTTTGCATTTTCTTGCTCAGTGGCCTGCAGAAGCGTAGCCTCTGAAGCATATCTCATAATATTTCAGCAGAGACACTCCCCCAGTGCTGTTTTCGGGTGGCACGGCACTTGCGGAGAACATGAGGCCTCTTGTGCAGAGGGCAATAACAGTTTTCATCGTATAATTTCTTTGCCGTGTTTGGAATCGTTTGGTTTGTGCCTGCCTCCGCTTATGACAACTGACCTGAGATGAGCATACAGCTCGTTCTATGATTTGACGCCCACCAGTCAGCTTTGGAAGGGTACAGCTCGTTGAGCAATTTGAAGCTGGGGCTTTCCTCATTGTGGCCTGGTCCCTGCTGTAGCTGGAGAAGAATGAGAAGGGAAAAGACGTGATGCTCCGCTGGCACTTTGAGTCCTTTGTGGCCATATCTCCTGCAAGAGGTGGGGCAGCTTTTCTACGATGGGACTTAGCCCTCTTGCACAGTCCAGATTGGTCAGCCTGATAAGGTATGCGTCACCCTTTACGGGCTAAAACTCCGGAAGTAGATCTGTCAGCCCAGTCAGCCTGCGGGAGTCTTTGTCGGAGACTCTGGAGAAGATTTAAATCCACGTTAAGAGGCCTGGTTGTGGCTTTTTTAGGATTCTCCGAGTCTTTCCCAGACAATTCTCAACCGGGCATCGAGATTGCATCGTGCACTGACCGTAGCCTCATTGCGTAGCTTGAGGACTCATTCCCAAGCCACTTCACGGGCGGCGGCGGCGTTTTTATGGAGGAAAAACGCTAAGGCGCCTCTGTGCTGTGCGATGTCTGTGCACGTTAAAGATCCCCAGGTGGTCGAAATTATTCCGGAGCCCTCCACTACGGCACCTCTTCTTCCTTTCTTCTTTCACTCCCTCCTTTATCCCTTCCCTTACGGCGCGGTTCAGGTGTCCAACGATATATGAGACATACTGCGCCATTTCCTTTCCCAAAAAACCAATTATTATTATTATTATTGAGTAGTAGTTCCTCGCATGCTGTGACTTGGAGGGTTAGTGACTGTGAGGTGCACAACGGATCCTCGGAGAATTTGTGAACGCGGTGCGTCGGCAGTGGTGCATCGAACAGCGGAGCACAGCGCGTGCCAGTAAGCGTTGCGCGTGTGCGCGTGCGAAGGGTGTGTGCGAGGCGATGGCGACCAAGCGTGTGGCGGACAAGAGGAGCGGAGAGCTGACGTGTCAGAAAACTGAGGTGTGAATTTAGACAGCGCAGCGGAGGTCGTGTCATTCAAGCGTAGAGGTGGCAGCCGTCGGACGTTGGGTCAATGCTGCCGTGACCTCCCTTGGATCACCGACGTAAGCCTTCTGCGTTCGTTGCAAGTGTGGAGGTGGAAACCGATAGACTGAGTCTCCGTGCTGCCTAAAGGCACTCTTGGATAGCCTGCTTTAAGCCTTCGGCGTTTCGTGACACTGTCGAAGGGACCTGGCTGCCTTTTTCCTGGGGCTCCCAAGTTCTTAAGGCTGTTGACGGGAGACCAGTGGCGTCTCCCTCCGTTCCTGTCCGCTCCTACTGCCACCTGGCTCCCTTCCCGCCTCCTTCGACGCAAAACCAGCGACGCGTCGCAATAGACCCACCCGCGTTCCGTCCTGTCTAGAAAGGCATCTCCGCTTCACCTGGAACGCTCAGTACCTGGTGAACTCCTTCCTTTTTTTCTGTAGTGTTGTAAGTTTGTTTAGTGTGTGTTTTCTTGTTGGCGAGTGCGTTTCTTTCTGGCCCCCTTTCCTTTAAAATATAAATACGCCTTCGTTTTCTTTTCTTTGATCTCTTTGTTCTCTTGTTCGAACCTGCACGCAAAAGCGTTTCTGAGCAGAATTACGGGGACGCGCTACCAATTCGCGACAATTGGCTTCCGCGAAAGCACGAAGCGTTTTTTTCATTTCGTGGGTCCGTAAAAAGAAACAATAGCAACACTAAAGGATTTGATCGAGTTGGGAGAGCGAATGGTGTTGAAGACGTCGAGCAGAGCACGTGGGTGGCTGCCGAGCAAGAGAAGGAAAGCGCAGCACGTACAGCGCAACACGAGCATGCCAAGGCTCAAGCAGAAACCGAACGCGAGCATGCCAAGGCGCAAGTATAGGCTGAGGAGCGTAAAGCACAAGCCGAACACGAGCATGCAAATTTGCTAGCAGAGGCTGAAGAGCGTAGATTGCAGTTCCAATTAAGGCTCGCAGAAGTTTGTGGTAGTAATCGTGAGCCCGCATCGGGACCCTCAGCAGCGATTAGCCCACACAAATTGATCCCGCCTTTCGACGTTCGCAGCGATGACTTGGATGCATACCTCAGGCGTTTTGAGCGTATTGCAAAAGGGCACAGCTGGCCCAAGGAAAAATGGGTTACAGCTCTCAGTATGTCTTTGACTGGAGAGGCTCTCCGTGTGTTCGGTTCCTTGTCTCCAGCACATTCAATAGATTATGATAAAGCAAAACTAGCCCTGCTGCAACATTCTCGGTTCAGCGCAGAAGGTTATTGCGAAAGGTTTCGTGAACGTAAGCCGCTAGATAAAGAAACCGGCAAGCAATACGCAGCCCGCTTGCTCACTCGTTTCGATCGATGGGTCGAGATGTCGGGAACGGCCACAACGTACAATGATCTACGTGACTTGGTGGTGTCCGAAGAGTTCATCAGGAACTGTCCAAGTCGTCTGGCGATTTTTCTTCGAGAAAGAGAGTGCAAGACGCTGGACAAAGTGGCTGAGGCAGCAGACAACTTTCTAGAGGCCGAGCGATAAAGAAAATTCTCTTCGTTCAAAGAATCGTTAGAGGTGGGCATCCCGAGAGAGAAGGATGTTTAATCAAGTACACAGGAAGGTACGTAATTTCTAATTGACCTGGACATAAGGCTGCCGACTGTCGCTCTAAGCCAAAACAGCTTTATTGCGTTTATTGTCGAAAAACAGCGCATGATGAAGCTCCTGCTCAAGAAAGCACGAAAACCAGAAGCAGTCGTCCTGTTGTGTTCAGCCAGAGAGTGTTGCGCCTTAAACTGCGTCCACAACAGCAGATAGGCTTTAACCAGCTGAGGATGAGGTGGTGGTCGGTCTTGTCCGGAAAAAGCCTGCAGACGCCCAACAAATGCCTGTACTAGAGGGCGAGCTCCGAGGCCTACCCGTACGTGTTCTACGGGACACGGGGAGCAATACTGTGGTGGTGCGGAGAGCCCTAGTTCCTGACTCAGCTCTCACCACTTCGAGATATACGGTGTTCCTTGTTAATGGCAGTAGTCTGAAAGTTCCTGAGGCAGAAGTCTATATCGTTTCTCCTTAATTCACTGGCATGGCCTTGGTATCGTACATAGAGACACCATTGTACGATGTCATAATTGGAAATATGCCCGAGGCCCGTGAGCCACCAAATTCAGATAATAATTGGAAAAATTCGGAGGGTGTTGCTAAACTATGTGCTGACATTCAATGACGAGGTCGCCAGTGAAAATGGTGGAGGCGAGGGCCCTAAAGTGGTGTTCGCTGGAAAGGAAGTTTCAGGACAAAGGAGGGAAGGTATTTCTTTAAGCGTTGGTCACATGAGGTTCACCAAGGAAATGTTAGAAGCAGAGCAAAGAGACGATGAGTCATTGAGGGTGTTCCATGGCATGCCCGGCACTTCGCACTCGTATTCTGTTGAAAAGCGATTGCTGTGCCGCTTCTATCACCTCGCCTCGGGCAGAGAGGTTCGACAGGTTGTACTTTCCACGTCTTGCCGATCACAGGTGTTAAGACTTGCCCACAATAGCACGTTGGCGGGACATCAGGGCATTAAAAAGACTACAGATCGAGTTCTGGAAAATTTCTACTGGCTGGGAGTGCAGGAGGAAATTAAGAGGTATGTCAGGTCGTGCGACTCCTGTCAAAGGACGTGCCCGAAGGGCAAAGTAGGGAAAGCTCCGTTGGAACGTATGCCTCTTATCGGCACTCCATTTGATCGGGTCACTGTCAATACTGTCGGTCCGCTGTCGCCCACATCGGCTAAAGGGAATAGATATATTCTCATTCTCGTCGATTTTGCCACGCGGTATCCCGACGCCGTGGCGACGCACGTACAGCCCGCCATACCATCTGCAGTCCAACAGGGCTGCCGAAAGGTCGGTGCAAACTGTAAAAAGGAGTCTTCGCAAACAGCTTCTGCACGACAACAAGGGAGGTAACAACAGATCAATGCGGGAGAGACTGGATCACTACTTGCTGTCGTATAGGACAACTAATGCAGCAACAGGCATGTGCCCGGCTGAATTGTTCCTGAAACGAACTCTGCGCACTCAACTGTCCTTTCTAAGGCCATCATTTCGGGATAACACGCAGAGTAAGCAAGAAGTGCTGAAACAGCAGCATCACCAACGGAGATCGACTTTTCGTTCGTATAAGGAAGGACAGCTGGTATACGTGAAGGCGGTCCGGCAGGAGAAGGTGTCATGGACGGAAGGGCGTATAGTGCAGCTAGTCAGCCCTGTGACATATCTCGTAGAGACTAGGAACGCAGATCAGCACGTTCATGTTGATCATTTGCGATCGCGCCGCTGTTTTTCGCGGTCGCCCCGTTTTTAGAATATGCAGGACTGGACACCGCGGCGGAAGCCCCGAGACGACCCGACACCGAGGACATTGAGCGTCATCAGGAGAGCCCCTCCCCACCACAGGAGGCGCAGCATGATGCGGACGCGGCAGTACCCCTCTTCGCGATGATGAAGCAACCCCGACCCCGCCAGCACAAGACGGGCAAGAATTGCAACTGCCAGCTGCCCACAACGGACATGCGCAAGCTGAAGCGCCTTCCGACTCTCCACCAACACTGCGCAGAAGCCAGCGCCCAGATCGATTTCCCACGAATTCCGTCACTGAAGCTAATGAATGGAGGCGATGATCTTTGTGGGGGGGGGGGGGGGGGGGGGCAAGGAATGTGATAGCATTTCTTTGGTGCGGCCGCTCGGCTGCCACACGCCATGGCATTTTACATTATGTAAAGAAATTAGCGCCAAAAACAAAGGAAAGGACAACGGAGGACACACTACTACCAACTCGTTTATTGCGGTGTAATTCATAAAATATAAAAGAAAACATGAGCATGCGCAAAGACAGTGGGCTGTCCAGGCATACACAACACGCAACCGCACTTTGATGTGGCAGGAAAGAATTGGCCGAAACACACTCAGAATAATAAATCTGCAAATAAGCGTCACCCCCGGAGCGATGAGATACATTTTTGTTATGGTACGCCTCTAGAAATAATGAATACAGTAGTGAACATAATTGATAGTAAACATAAGAATTTCTATAGCAAGTGATAACTACAGGTGATAAACACGCGATATAACGTTAAGCCTGACCTAGAAAAAGAAATAAGCTAAATATACGATTAACAATGGGTGAAGGGCTACCGTCAGGTACGGTATAACAAATGTATGAAACCTGACTTAGCATGATGTCAGTCGGCGCACTGAAAAGGCGCCTACCGAGGCTGTTCTCGCCGCAGACGACCGCGACATGGAAGGGAATGAAGACGCAGTCGCTTCGACGTGCTCCGGTCCTAGCAGTTGTCCGGAACGCACTCAGCGTTACAGACGCCAAGCCGCTTCTAGTTGTCCGCTACACCACAACCGATTTTTTTTTAACGTGGACTGACATTGCACAGAAACACGGGCGTCTCGTGTATATCGCCGTGGCTGTGTTTTTATCCACCATAGTTAATCTCTGCTAACGAACGCCGTAAGAAGCACGCTACCGCATTGACAGCAAGTCTGGACGACATGTGTATAACGTGGAAGCGGGGTATGACGTGTATGGGATTTATTTTTCCTGGCGGGGGGGGGGGGGGGGGGGGGGAGGTGGATACTGGAGCCGTTGCTCCGATAGTGGAAATATCGTTATATGAAACCAGGCGTTGGCGTGCACTCCGTGGCTCTCTAGCTGGACCTGTTCGGTTGACGTACGCTCGAGCTGTGTTGTGGGCTTTTTCATTCCCAGTGCGGCCCGCATGAGCAGGTTGTAAAGGAGTTGAATTTATCGGATCGGGGGTTCAATATTATTGATAAATTTGAATGCAGGCGTATGAATCCTGCCTTGTACAAAATTCCGCATTGCTGTTCTTGAATAATTAAAAATTAGTGTGGCAGTAGTTGAAGAGATTGCAAAGGCAACTGCGGCTTCTTCCGCCTGTAGTAGGCATGTAGCTTTGGTCGAACCAGAAACTGTAGGGCGGAGTGTGCTGGAAACTACGCTTGATGACTGGCATATTCTGCGCGTCCTAGACTGCATTGGTATTTTCACTATAGTGTTTGGCAACGCCGTGACTCTGGCTTATCGGCGAGCGTAGTGGTGAATCAGATTGACGTTTTTGGGGAGTGGGAGGATTGTTAAATGAGATTCAGCTGTTCCTGGGGTGGAGTGCATGTATCTGAGGGAGCTTGTAAGGTTGAGGCCTAGGACAAAGCGAATGTGCCAACCCGTAGTGGTGGATGATACGCATTCGAATAGCGCTGTACTGGCTTCACTAAGGAACCCCCTTAAGGAGGATACGGGCATTCGATGTGTGCCTGGGGAGATTGAGGGTAGTTTTATAGGCTTGCCTGATAAGTGCACTTACTTTTCTCCTTCCGCCTCGGAAAGAAAGAAGTATGGAAGGAACAATACCACTTGACCTATTACGAAGGCTTGTATAAGGCGGCGGAGGTCATGTTCCCGCATCTCTCGGGGGCGGCTCGCACTTCGTGCAATCAGTCTCATGGTCTGGAGGACTGTGTTGGTGAGATTAGTAATGGCGGCATTTTTTTGCCGTTGTTCTGAATAATGATGCCCAGTGTACGCACCTTATCAACTTATGAAAATTGTTGATCCTCGATGATGACTTGAATTCTCTCTACGGCAGCTTCGAAGTTGTAAAAGCAGTAGTTCTGATTTAGTCAGTGAGCAAATGAGGCTCACCGCCGCGGCATGCGCTGCGACGATGACCGCCCCAGCCTGGAGGGTTTCCTCCAATTGGCTGACATTACCACTGGATGTCCAAAGTGTAATGTCATTCGCGTACAATGAGTGGAAGAGGTTGGGGTTAAATATGAGTGCTTTCGCCATGGGAATGAGTGTAATGTTGAAAAGTAATGGAGAGAGGACTGAGCCCTGATGTGTACCCCTGCTGCCTAGTTGGAGGGTTAACGAGGAGGGTGAACAGAATGTAAGTCCTGCGGTTCAGTTCTTGAGGCAGGCAGCTACGTAGGAGTGCGTACGTTTTCCTACTTTAAAATTCGACACAGCATCCATAATTGCGACTGTATGTAGTCTGTAAGCCTGTTATACGTAGTGGCACAGGCAGGGGCCTATTGGTTTACATTCTTTTTTGGTTGCCCCGCCATACTTTTTGTATGTAGTCTGTGTCCGTCCGAGCGTACCGCAGAGGTCGTACAGCCTTTGCTATCAACGCTGTTTCTTTGTCTTGTACGGCAAAGAACCGTGAATTTCTTAAGCAGAGTGAGAAGTTGGGCATGTTGGTACTTGCTCATCTTGATCGAAGGACAGCCCAGAATAAGACTAGACCCCTGAAGGAACACACGACGAGCTCTCGTCGTGTGTTCCTTCAAGTGTCTCGTCTTTTCCTGCGCTTTCCTTCAATCAACGTGAATTTCTTGTTACACGGCTAACCTACACTCCCCTTGACACTCGCATGATCTCGGAATCTCTCCTTTAATTTATTTCACATTCGGAACATCAGCTGCATCGCGATGGTTTGAAAATCAAAGATATTTTTATGTTATAATAAACTCTTTATTTTACGGCTGGACGATTGAGTTACCTCGATATCCTTCGTCGTCTTCCGCTCTTGCACACAAAAGGGCTAAATCTCGCCTCCGGCTTTATAGGTTGCCTATTGTCATTTCGTGCTCAGCCCCTTGTCCCAAAACCTGACAGGCAAAGCTCTCCTTATTAGCCACCTTAAGAGTTCTTTGTTGTTGTTTTTTGCAGCCGTTGTATACCACACTAAAGACGGTTTGTCCATCATTTGAAGGCACTAGTGAACCATTCCTGAACATTTAGGAATTTTAAATACCCTTCCTTTTTTCTAAGCAGTCGTTTACTCTCGCAGCCTTGAGTTCTCCTACCGGCAGTGTAAGTCATCAAGCGGTACAATCCTTAAGAGTTGTCACACCCATCACAACTGCCAATTCTTCGTTTTAGAGCGAAAGCACATAAAAAGCACGTTTCCTGGTTCTGCGACGTCGGTGTGACACTAAGGAATGCAGGAAGGAAAGAGTGAAGGAAACTGAAGTGCAGCTGCACCAAGCGCCCCGTCACTACGCGTCACGCATCCGTGGCGCCCTCTGGGCATTGTGGCGCGAGCTATAGCTTGAGCCATTCGCGTGTAGGCCGGTATGTCGTGCCCAGTCACGCCAAGATCCCGACCTGCAGAACGAAAAGAAAAAAAGACAAATAATAACACAGTAAATAAATATTCACCAGCTCCAACTACTTTGATAGAATATGGCATTACAGAGCCATCGTAACCGTCGGCAAGCTTGTGTTGCCTTAACGCTAGCTTCCCTAAATCAGAAATGCCTGCTGTCGAGGAACGCAAGGGATTTGGTGGTGGGTAAAATATCAATGGAATTCAAAAGCATTGCTTTCTTTCAGACAGCGACTCCTCTGAGGTGCAATAAATACAAAATGTAGAGAAATTTATCGAACGTGAATTGTAATTATGGTTCAAAGCAAACCTTCCTTTCTTGCAATCTTGTGCTTTAAGCGCTGGTGACGCTCGGTAGGTTTGAATTATTCGCAATTATGTTACTTATGCAACAGTGAAAACCCGCAATTAAGCTGCCAGTAGGGCTATGCTTAAATTCAGAGGGAGAAATGTTGAGAGCCTGCGGCTCACGACAAAGTTTGCAAAAGTCAGAATCGGCCGCATTGGTCGTTCTCTCATATTTTCCTCTCTTTAGCCCATTTTCTTTGCAACCCTGCTACAAAGGGCTACGGTCTTCCAACAACTTTGTTCCGTTTTGGTCACTTCTCTAAAGAGATCGCACTGCCATGGTTTTTTTTTATTCGAAAATGAAACTGAGCACAATTCAATATGTACAGTAATAACTGGACCCATAGCCAGGGGCTAGTTTCGGGTCCAACACAATACAATACAACATATTTGCAGCACGCGGAAACGAACATTTCTATTCCTAAAATGAAAATTAGAATGTTATAAGATTTGCGGAGAAAAAATGCAGGAATACAAACAAAACGCTCACAAAAAACATATTTCTCTTCGAAACAAAAAGTAAAAATTCATACCATATACTTCACATATTCATCAGGAACATTTTGAGGGATTGTACAAAATTTGTTTCTGTTTTAGCCTAATTAGGAATGCCGTTCCAGATTAAAACTCCATTGGATTCTAATAATCTTTGCCCGTAAGTATTTTGACAGGCGGGCAAATTGAAATGTTTTGCACTAGCAGCCCTAGTCTCCCTTTTAGGAGTTATAAAGATACTGTGGGGAAGCGGTTCATTGAGCTGTAGTATTTTATGAATTGTCTGGGCTATCTTTAATGTATACATGGAATGGAAAGGTAGAATGCCGGTGGACATGAAAAGTGGTTCAGTAGAGTCAGTATATTTTGAATAAGTAATTATTCTTATCGCTCTCTTCTGCAATCGGATTAATGTGGGGTATGTGGGGTATGTGTTACCCCACGACTCCATGCAGTAGATTAGCTGGCTTTGTATAAAAGCAAAGTAGAGTATTCGGAATATAGAGAAATTAAAGCATTCTCGCGCTTGTAATAAAATATGGCAACCATATGCCAGCTTTGAGCAAACTTGCTTTACTTGATTCTTCCAGTGCATATCAGAATCAAGATATACGCCAAGATATTTAAAACTGCTTACTTCTTGTATTGGCTGGTTATTTAAATACAAAGCAACATTTTGGTAGTTTAATTTTTTTCCCCTAGAGCGGACCAAAGTATATTTTTTTTTCTGAATGTTAACGGAGAGGTGGTTGTTAGTAAACCAGTTAAGAACCATTTCCATCTCTTCGTTTATCTTTTTGTTGAGTACATCGATTGTGTCTCCTATAAATATTAAATCTGTGTCATCAGCGTACATCACTGCTTGAGAATGTTTTAGTATAGACGGGAGGTCATTTACATAAAGCGAGAAAAACATTGGTCCCAGAACTGAGCCCTGTGGTACCCCAGTCAGCACGACCTGCGCCCCAGAAATCACGTTATTCATTACAACATGCTGTACGCGGTTTGTAAGGTAACTATTGAAAAAATCTAATTTTCCCTCGGAAGCCATACTTACTGAGTTTATCAACAAGGATTGTATGATTAACCGTATCGAATGCCTTTTTAATATCTAAATACACCACTATGGCAATCTTATTATCGTTGAGGGCAGTATTTATCATTTGCGATAGGACAAGAACTGCGGATGCTGTTGATCTATGCGGCGTGAAGCCATGCTGACTTGGGCATATAATATTAAACTTATCTATAAATTTCTTTATGCGTATACATAGTATTTTTTTAAAAACTGTATTGATGACACCAAGGACTGAAATTGGCCTATAATTACTCGGTTCCGACAGTTCCCCTTCTTTATGGATAGGCACGACTTTAGCTACTTTTAGTCTTGCAGGAAATATTGAACATTCTATAGAGTGCGTAAATAGGTGTAATAGGTGCATGGCTAATATGTAAATATTATCTTTGATTATTTTTACTGGAATGGCGTCCAGACCCGGGGATTTGCTTACTTGAAGTGTGCTTACCACACTAACGATTTCGCCCAGCTCGAGCTCTTTCATTACAAAACTATTTATAACAGGGTTTATAAGATTGCTAGGATAAGTTATCGGGATATGCTGCTGGGCTAAGAGAGGCCCGATATTTACAAAGTAATTGTTAAATATGTCCACCACATCCTGATCAATTACATCAGGTTGTACTTGTTGCTTAGAGGTAGGGCGAATAGCATCCTTTACGATGTTCCACATTTTCGCTGTATTTCCATTTGCTTGCTGAATAAGGAAGGAGTAATATTCCTTTTTTCTTTTTCTCATCATGGAGACTGTGGAATTCCTAAGGAGCTTAAATTGGGTTAGGTAGTATTCATTTCTTTTATTCTGTTTCCATTTTTTATACCAGTACTCTTTTTTCTTTAGATCATCAAGAATGGATTTTGTCATCCACGGGCAAACAGGTTTCTCGTAGTTTCTTATGCATGTTTTCTCACTACATTGTGCAATTATACTTTGAAGGGCGTAAATAAAATTGTTAAATTCTGTGTCAACATTACCGTCATATGCAGCAGAGAAATCTGTTTGTTCCAGTAAGTTGCGAAGTAAGCCATGATTTATTTTTTTATGATGTTTAGTGTGATTATGCTTCACACCCTCTGGAGCCTTATTTTCCAGGGCAGCAAATATTGGCAAATGGTCGGAAATTGGAACAGAGCACACACCAGCACAAACAATGTCATCCCTGCTGCAAAGGACATGATCAATCAGTGTACTTGTGATGGTGGTAATCCGGGTAGGTTCAGCTATTAGATTATGTAAGTTGAAGGATTCCAGCAACAATGTGTAATCATTTTGTGTGTCTGATGTGGCATCAATGTTAAAGTCACCAACAATAATAATCCTACCGTTAGGCCCACGCGATAACGAAGTAAGGGATGTTTCAAACCTTTCAGTGAAAGACCCCAGTGATGAACTTGGGGGGGCGGTACACCACTCCAACTATTATGCCATTTGCCAGTTTGATAAAGAGTGCTTCTATACAATCGTCGCTAACAGATGCTGTAGAAAGGGCCCGAAATGCAATGTTTTGTTCAATGAATAAGGCTACACCACCTCCTCTTGCATGCGACTCCCGTGGGAGTGACAATAATTTATAGCCGGGGATTGAAATGGTCTCATTTTTCCTCAACCAAGTTTCACCTAAAGCAATTAAATCGAAAGTAGACTTATGGCGAGTAATATATCCAGTCAATTCATTGAGGTTTTTACGTAGGCTTCGAACATTACAGTGTAGAATTGAGAATGTGTCCCCGTTTTCTATCAGTTGGTCTATTTGAGAAATAGTGTACGGCATTTTCTGCCTTAAAAAAAACAAAAACAAA